>NW_006383018.1:5871729-5903135 GCF_000327345.1 Myotis davidii
TCTTCTTCTTTCTTCTTCTTCTTCCTCTTCTGTTTGATTTCTTGAGCTGGGATATGATTACATGGGAGATGGCTTTATTTACAATATTTTTAAACTGCACATATATATTTTTTTATATATTATGTAATGCATGTTATATGTTATGGGTTGAATTGTGTACTCTCTCCCTCTCAAAAAGAAGGTATATTGAAGTCCTAATCCCTAATACTTCAGAATGTGAAGATAGGGTTGTTGCAGATGTAACTAGTTAAGATGAATGGGAGCAAGATGGGCCCCTGTTGCAGTATGACTTGTGTCCTTATAAGAAGACAGACCTGTGAACAGAGAGACACAGAACACCATGTGAAGATGGAGGCAGACCTTGGAGCGACATCTACAAGCCAACGAACACCAAGGATTGCCTGCTGTCACCACAAGCTAGGAGAAGGCATGAGACAGATTCTCCCTTAAAGCCTCCAGAAGGAGACAGAAAGGACCAGCCCTGTCCACATCTTAATTTCGAACTTCTAGTCTCTAGAACCATGAAATAAGCTACCTAGTGTGTGGTACTTTGTTACAACAGTTCTAGGACACGAATACATTGTTTTTCTGCATTAACAATATATTTTTTTAAATTTCCCAAAAATCTAGAACTAAAAAGTAGTCAAATCATCCCACTTTACATATTCCCTGGAAATATAAAGCGCTCAAAGACACAATTCAAATACTATAAAAATAAGGTTCCTCTATTCAGAAAGGGAAACTGCGCAGCCTGTCGAGTTGTACCAAGAGGTCAAGGATCAATTATAAATGTCCAAGTACATTTAAAAATAAAGGATGTGGTTTGTTCCGATTTGGCCCGTAAAATTTTCATCCTGACCCTTTGATTCCCTTCCTTACTGGAAACTCTCCAGTGACCCGGAATAAGGCTTCTGGGAAGACATTCTTATTCATTGCTTCGCACTCCAGAGAAAAGAAGGGCTGACCTAAGAGGAGGCCTGACCCAGGACTTCCCTGGGGCAGAATACTGATGAACACAGCTGGCTCCGTGCATGACAATCTTTGGTTATAATTCTGCTTTCTGCAGTTGGGCTGCTGACAGTCTCAGAGTTTACGGAGCCATGTGCCCTCCGACACCTCGCTGGGGGGTTGATTTTGTATAGAATACTGAGCACATTTGTAGGAGCATTGCTTTTCTCAAATATGTTCTATATGAGCAGAGAATGCCACAGAAAAGGGCAGAGAGGAGCAATGTTTGGAGAACAGATTTTTTAAATTAACAAAGTGCAACATGATTTCTGTGCCACTTTCAAGTTTTCACTATCAAGAGTAAAGTACAGAAAAATTTTCTAGAAAAATAACGAAGTGCAAAGAACAGAACAATGGTAAGAGATTTTGAAGTCAGGCTATCTGTTTTCCAACCTCTTTACTTCTTAGCTTGGTGTGGTTATTAGCCTAACAAATTTCT
Organism: Myotis davidii; assembly: GCF_000327345.1. Lineage (NCBI taxonomy): Eukaryota > Metazoa > Chordata > Mammalia > Chiroptera > Vespertilionidae > Myotis > Myotis davidii. The sequence continues at coordinate 5,873,177 of NW_006383018.1, forward strand.
TTAGCTGTAAAATTAGGGTAAAAATTGTACCTATTGCAAAGAAATATTAGTAAGGTTTGATGAGGCGATATATGAAAAGCTTTTAGCTCAGAATATTGTCCATGTTAAGTGCTTAATAAATATTTGTTGCTGGCATAGTAATAAGTATATCAAGATTTATACTTGAAGTAGCTATATAAATTTCCAGTAGAATCAATAATATAGTAGGCCCCCAAGGGTCATTTGGTTCACCACCTTAAATTAGGCAGAGAAGAAAAACTTCAGCTTCTCAAGTTGACCATTCTAGTTCTTAATATTTCCTCTCAGAAAAATAAAACTCACATCAGTTTCCTGGCCTGTTACATAGGGTTGGATTAAATAATTCCTAAGGAACTTTCCAAGTACTAAAAATTTATTTCTAATAGCCATTGTTTCCCATAAATCAAATACATCACAGTTGCTAAATCATGGTCTTTTTTTAAAAAAAAATATTTTATTGATTTCAAGAGAGAGGAAGGGAGCGGTATAGAAACATCCATGAGAAACATCAGTCAACTGCCTCCTGCATGCCCCCAGCAGAGGACCAAGCCAGAAACCCAGGCATGTGACCTGACTGGGAATCTACCAGTGACCTGGTTCTTAGGTCGATGCTCACCCACCAAGCCTCACCACTGGGCTTGCCTTCCTTTCAATGGGTATTTCCGTTAGACTACTGGCTTCCACCCCTTTCAATGTAAAACATGACCTTAAGGCTAGTTTGGAGGTCAAAGTATTTGTGGTGGCTGTTTTTCCCCCACTGTGTTCCAAGAGAGCCTCACAGCCTTGGGCGGGTCTAGTACTGTCTGTCAAACACGCCACTAAAGTTTACCTTGCCCTAACCGGTTTGGCTCAGTGGATAGAGCCTCGGCCTGCAGACTGAAAGGTCCCAGGTTTGATTCCGGTCAAGGGCATGTACCTTGGTTGCGGGCACATCCCCAGTAGGAGATGTGCAGGAGGAAGCTGATTGATGTTTCTAACTCTCTATCCCTCTCCCTTCCTCTCTGTAAAAAAATCAATAATATATTGATTAGATATATAAAGTTAGCAGCCTTGCCACACTTAGAAAAATAAATAAGTAAATAAATAAAGTTTGTCTGGACCAAACTTTCAGGCTTTTCTGCTTTGAAAGAAGAAAAACAGGATTTTGTGAAACATTCAAAGAAACTGATGATTTTTAAAACTACTTGTATGAGTTTCAAAGATTGCGGTATAAACTTTCAGTGATGTTTGCTATTTTACTGATAAAAAGCGATTAGTTATGGAGACCACTTGTAAGAACTAACACTCAACCAACAGCCTGAAATCCTGTGTTCTCCACTCCCCCGCTCTACCCCTACGCCCCACCCTAGTGCATTTGCAGCTTGTCCAGCAGATGGCACTGTTGTGTCAGAGGAGTGGCTTCCATGGGGCCCAGAAAGAGAACGGGGACACACGGGATAATAATGTATGGCAGTCAGAGGTTAAAAGGGAAGCAGCAGTCAAGTCCTATTTAATGAACCTTGGGTATAATGTCAACGTCAGTTTAAGTAATCGGCTTCCTCAATCTCCCTTCCTAGGGGCGAACGTGAACATGAAGACCAACAACCAGGATGAAGAGACCCCCTTGCACACAGCTGCCCACTTCGGCCTCTCGGAGCTGGTGGCCTTCTACGTGGAGCATGGGGCCGTAGTGGACAGTGTGAACGCCCACATGGAGACGCCCCTGGCTGTCGCCACCTACTGGGCCCTCCGCTTTAAAGAGCAGGAGTACAGCAGGGAGCATCACCTCGTCTGCCGCATGCTGCTCGACTACCACGCCGAGGTCAACGCCAGGGACGATGACTTCAAATCTCCGCTCCACAAGGCAGCCTGGAACTGTGACCACGTGCTCATGCACATGATGCTGGAAGCGGGCGCTGAGGCCAACCTCATGGACATCAATGGCTGTGCGGCCATCCAGTACGTGCTGAAGGTCACCTCTGTGCGGCCTGCCGCCCAGCCTGAGATCTGCTACCAGCTGCTACTGAACCATGGGGCTGCTCGCATATACCCTCCACAGTTCCATAAGGTGAGGCTGTGTCCCCTCCCCCAAGCGACTCAAGCTCGAGGCTGGCATCTTTGGGTTAACTACTTCTGATCCTCTACCTGACCTTCCCTTTGCACATGTAAGGAGAGCAGGCAATGAGCAGAAGAGGGGCAGATAATCTTCCATGTCTTGGGTGAACACCAGTGAACTGGCTGTAGCTTCCTGAGGGACTGAATTGAGAAAGATCAGAAGCCACTTTAAGATTGCAGGAGAGGTGAATGGGGTCAGACAGGCGTACACTCGCTATCTCTTGAGCGGGATGTCTGATCTAAAGATGCCTGAAACTGCTTTGGAATTAAGTGGCGTGAAAGGGCCACTCAATTTTGCATTTAGTGAAAGCTAATGTTTACTGAGTCCTAATAATTATATTTATTATATAGAGTGAATTCAATTTATTAAGCACACTGTTATAAGCAGTTTGCATTTTTAAATTGAATTCTTATCACAACCGTATGAGAGAAACAATAATATTGTCCTGACTCTATAAAGGAGGAAACGGAGGCACAGAGCGGTGAAGCAATTTGCCTGATCTCTCACAGTGGCAGTGCCAGGGTTCAACCTTACATCATTTGGTCTAGCGTCTGTTCTTGCAATATCACACTGCATAGACTTTGTTTTAAAAAATATCTATTGATAATCTCCAGTGGGCTAGCAGAGGCCAGACGTTAGCAATGCTGATATGACTAAGACATAGCACCTGCTTTCAGGTAGCTTAGGATCCAGTGGGAGAGACAAACACGTAAAGAGACAATTTTAATATGCCGTAGTAAATGACCGTAGAGGAATGAGGCTGCTGACAGTAATTAACTTGGAAACCAAAATGCACTTCACTTTAAAATCAACCAAATAACACCATACCTAGGATCTCACTCATCCTAAAAAAAAATTAACAAGAAGCAGCGGAGTTTCAGGTATAAACCAACTAAATAATGTAGGATCACAGAAAGCCAGCTGACAGTTTACTAAGTTCACAGCCAAGTTCTACTTCCCCCATTGCTAAAGTATCAGAGACTGATCTGAAGTCCTGCACTGTGAGGCTCAATGGGAAGAAAAGTTCCGCTAAAGAATTTAAGGGGAGTGTACCCAGTCAGGGCACATTCCAGATGGACAACCCAGGGAATGTTCAGCTGTAGATATGATGTCAGGAAATTTTGTGATCTCATAAGGGATTTATTTCTTGTCAGTATTTCAATGGACAATTAAGTCATTTTCCCTTTAGAATTATATGCAATACAATGTTCTGGCACTTAATAATTTTTTAGAGAAAATTTCAAATGATTATGATGAAAAGGAATAAAAAAGTAAAAATAATGTTATGGTAATGTCCTTTGTTGAGTTCTCAATTGGCTTGTTATAGATTTCATTTTATTTTTATAATAACCTCTGAGAGAGGCATGGGCATTACGTTCATTTAAAAGGTAATAGCATTGAGATATTTTCCTAAAGTCACAGAGAGTAAGTGGTCAAGTTTATTCATTTTATTTTAAGAAATATTCACTGAGTACCTACTATGTGCCAGGCATTGTTCCAGGAGCTGGAGATAAAGCAATAAACAACAGCAATAACAAAACAAAAAAAGGCCTTCATGGAATATACTCTCTAGTGGGAAATAGGAAAAAACAAAACAAAATAACAAACAAATAAATATACTCTGATCTGTTCGATACTATGGAGAAAAATAAAGCAAGGTAAGGAAAATAAAAGAATGACCTGACATCTCCACCTGTATGTTTACATATATGCTGTTTTACAAAGGTGATTAGAGAAAATAAGGACATGGAGGAGCAAGTCATGTGGCTACCTGAACTGGGGGAAGGCCATCTGAGGTATAAGGAAAAGCAGATGCAAAGGTCCTGAGGTAGGAGAAAGTTAAGCATGTGTGAGGAAAAGCAGGAAGCCAGAGTGGCTGGAGTGGAGTGAGTAAGGAGGAAGAGAAGTCAGAGAGGTGTACATGAGGGTGGTTTACAGGCCATATTTATGGCCTTGTAGGCCATGGTTATACCTTTGGTTTTTCACTTTGAAGGAGGGAAGAAATCACTGAAGAATTTTGAGCTGGGAAGCATAGTCTGATTTATATTCCATAAGGAGCCATTTGACAGCCTGTTGGAGAATAACTCTGGGGCGGGGGGGGCGGTCAACAGTACTGCAATAATCTAGGTAAGAGTGTGGGTGGCTTAGACCCACAGTGGAAATAGTGAATGTGCTAAGAAATGGTCAGATTCAGGGCATGTTTTGAAGAGGGAGTCAATGAGTTTTGCTAGTTGATTATTTGTGGGCCGTCAGGAATAGAGAGGCGTCAAGGATAACTTCAAGGACTTGGCCCAAGGAATAGAAAGAATCAAGGGGCCATTTCCTGAGATAGAAGCAAGGCAGGTGGAGCTGAATTTGAAGAGAGGATCAGGGGTTATATTTTGCTTGAGATACCTACTATTCATCTAGGTGGAGATGTCAGGTAGACAGTTTGATGTAGGCGTCTGTTGTTCAGGGAAAGGTCCTGGCCAGAGGTACAAACTTGGGAGTCTTCATCATGACTATGGTATCGGAAGCCAGGTGCAGTGAACAAATGACGGCTTTAAGTATTGTTATTAGTACATGTCCACTGAGTAGTGGAATAGGTGCTCCTGGGTTTGGTTTACTCACAGGGGCCTTTCCAACCAGGAGAGACAAAATATGAGACTGTCTAGAGACTAAAAGCTGAGCTTTATTCTGAAACTCACTGCTGGCTAATTGTAGATGAAACAGGTCTCCGAGAAACTAAAAGACCCTCTCCTTATTCTTCAAGAGCCAGGTTAGGGAGAATGATCCTTTAAGCAGAGTTTCTGTCCTCCAGAAAGAAGTCTTGTGAATGTGAGGAAGGCCCCAGATCCTCTTCACAAAAGCAGTTCCCTGAGAGGGACCAACAAGAAGGATTAGGGGCAGCAGCTTAGTCATCAGGGCCATGAGTTTTGGCGTGGCCATTTACTTGCTGCATTCTCCTTCAAGAGCCAGGTTAGGGAGAATGAGCCTTTAAGCAGAGTTTCTGTCCTCCAGAAAGAAGTCTTGTGAATGTGAGGAAGGCCCCAGATCCTCTTCACAAAAGCAGTTCCCTGAGAGGGACCAACAAGAAGGATTAGGGGCAGCAGCTTAGTCATCAGGGCCATGAGTTTTGGCGTGGCCATTTACTTGCTGTATGGTTTCTGAACAAGCTCCTCAATCTCTTAGATTCCGATGTTCTCATCTGAAAAATGAAGGTAAAAAATATCAACTTTTCAGGATTGTCTAAGGAGTGTGTGAGTCAACGAAATCGTTTCCTTTCCTCCTCTTCCCAAAGTGAACACTTGGTCCAGTGAAAGAGTCTTTGCTTTAGTCTTGATGGCTCCACTAGCCTGTAAAACAGGCACATAATTATGTGTGCCAAGGAACTCTTTATCCACCATGAGCATGTTCTTATTCAGTTCTGTTTTGCTCTTCTGAGTTCTTCCAGTTTGGCCATACACTAAAGTGATTTAGGATAGAGTTGGCCACTGGTGGATGACTGGTATTATAAACATTTTGTCCCTCCCCAACAGTATAAGAGGACTGGCCCCCTTCCAAAGGAAAACTGAAGAAAAACTATTCAATTTACTATGCAGATTCTTCAGTGATTTAGAACAACTACTACCCAGCCCAACTTTCCAAAGAGAATGCCATCTTTACAACAAGTAAATGACTGACTCATTTATACAGAAGATAAAGTGATTTGTTCTCCTGTGGATGGGGAATTCTGTTTCCTTATTTACAAGGAACAAGGTCAGAGCTGAAGATGCTGTCTTCCAAATACAAAGCACATTTGCAGAGGGTGTATTTCACCGAAAGCCTATGTATAAATTACATGAGGTGGGGGAAAGAATTATATGGTCTGCAATTGCTTTCCAGGGTACAAAAGGACATTTGATTTTTTTCTCTCAGCATAATTCAGAAAGCAGTGACACCCCAGGGAGCCAAGATTGGGTTTTCTGGTAGGGCAAGAAAGACATTTTTCTAGGGGAGGGAAAGGAATGTGAGGGTTTGGGGGAGGTGAGGATGATTTCTGCTGTTGAACAGTGCTGTGTACGACGCCCAGGGCACAAGACGTCTCTTTGATTATTAAGTACCTTTCTGCACACAACTATATTAACATAAAAAGGTAGAAGTAGCTTTAGAATTTTTCTGCTGAAGTGGCTTAAGAGGTGCCACTTGCCTTGGAAGGGAGACAAGGAGATTTATCTCGAATCTATTCTGTAATCTATGCTTTTAGGTGTAGAATGATGAGGCAAAAAATATCTAAAAGTCTCTCTAGTTGCCACCACTGAAGAAAGAGCTTTTTTGACCAATTGTTCTTCCATGAAGGAAGACTAGAGACACACAGAAGGTGAAGTTCACGGGGGCATCTTCTGTTTCTCAGACAGGAAAAAGGCAGCAGAAGCTTCTCACTTCTAGGTCCAGACCAGTCCTTGTGATGGTCAAGGTTCCCAGGAGTCAGCATCTAGTGATGATTTAGAGTTTGCTGTCCCTTAAGGGTCTTTTGTGTTGTTGTTATTGCTTTGTGAAATAATTACCGAGGCCTGAAGAAGGTGTGCCTAGCTGTCTTAGACCTGGAAGAAGCCCGACCTGCCGGTGAAGATAGCTGGAGGGTTGTCAGGCTAAAGGAGCCTTTCCCGCTGCGGGCCCTGTCTTCTGTCAGCAGAAAACTTAGCCATCCGTGTCAGCAAAGCCTAATGACAGCAGTGGGAGCTTTGGAGTCTGTGCATCTAAAGACTGAAGGTTAAGAACTATTTGATTTATTTTTTTCTACTTTAATGAAAAGTGAGAAGTTATCTCCTTGTGATATATGGGAGCAGGCCAGGTGCAAATTGAAGCACCAAATGTGTGAAGTGAGGCTCCTGACCTGTGAATGAAGTCCGCTCCTGTATCCATAACTTAGTCTGAACGTTTTCTGAATAGGGGCTGGGAATAGGGTTGCCCGATAAAAAACAGGATGCTCAGTTAAATCTGAATTTCAGATAAATTATAAGTAATTTTTAATGTAAATGCGGACCATGCAACATTTTGGGTATATGTATACTAAAAATTATTTGTTGTCTATCTGAAATTCAAATTTAATTGGACAACCTTTGCTATTTTTATATGCTAAATCTGGAAACCCTAGTTGAGAAGTAGGTACTATGTTGTAAGGGGAAAGTAACTTTCATCCACATCTGTTCTGTGTCCTCAGTGTTGGCAAGAAGGGTGAGGTGAGGAATTCCTAGGGACAAGGTACCTGTGTTGGGTGTGTGGGCACTGTGTCTTTAAATAAAGCCAGTGTGGCTTCCACGAAGAATGAGTGTGGCCTGGGAAACTGATGCAGAGCATAGAGGTCAGTTTTCTGAGTGGACAACTAAGCCATGTGCAGAGCCTCATTATAAACTTTCTGACTTCTTCATGCTTTTTTTGTTTTTATAATTTCAGTATAAGTATATGCTTGATTCAGGCCTTGGATTAATTTCAGCTATCATCCCTGTACTGGTAACTCTTAAGTTTAAATCTTTATTTTAGGTTACCAAGTAATTACCAGCATACTTCTCACCATGGCTCATCCTTCCAGAAGGAATGCATCTGGAGGTCTTTAGAGAACAATGTGTCCGGAGGTCTGGATGGATGTTATTTTTATATCACTAGCAACATCTTTGTAGTCACAAGGGTCCAACCTAAAATAATTATGGAAGAGAGTCTCTCTTGTTTTAAAATGTCTCTGCAATGGGATTTGTGTCCTTAAACCATTTATTTCAGCAGCCATTACCTAAGGATTAAAATAAGACCGTGAGAATGTACTTGAAAGAGAACTAAGCTCAGACGAAGAAAACACAAGGCTACCCTTCTTTTTAATGTGGACCTCTCTGGGTTTCAATGTCTTTATCTCTAAATTAGGGGGACTGGATAATCTCTAGGGCTCCTGGCAACCCTACCATGCTATGATACTATGATGGTAGTTTATAGCTAGTGTTTAAAGCAATTAGTCAGCCTATGTTTTCTCTATCTCTTTTGCATGGAGCTACATCTATGCCATCCTCATCTCAGCTGCAGAAAAAAAAAATCAGGCCTATTTGCCTCAGTTTTCCAAGATCAAGGTCCTGGACAATTACCTGACTACCCTGACAGCCATGTACCCAGATAGAAATCCTTGAGTTATACTTTCTGTAGACTCAGAAATACTGTTTCTTCGGAAGTCCCATAGCAATGGATCTCTGGCTCGAGCCCACCTGCATCCCCCCCTTATGGGTTGATGGTAGCGGATTGTTCTTTATTTGTTTAGACCTGGCTGAAAAAGCCATGTTCAGCAGCTTAGCTCTGTGCTCTGTGCCCAGAATACGTATGTGAATGGAACCACTCATTAAACATGTTGTGCTTTGCTGCATCCATTTACGGCCAGGGTTTAGGATCTGGAGAAGGGGCTGCACACAAATGAAAACACTAGACAAGAAATATGAATTTAGAACAGTGGTTCTCAACCTGTGGGTCGTGACCCCTTTGGGGGTTGAACGACCCTTTCACAGGGGTCACCTAAGACCATCGGAAAACACATATATAATTACATATTGTTTTTGTGATGAATCACTATGCTTTAATTATGTTCAATTTGTAACAATGAAATTGGGGGTCACCACAACATGAGGAACTGTATTAAAGGGTCGTGGCATTAGGAAGGTTGAGAACCACTGATTTAGAAGGGATGGGGGGGCCAGGCTGGAAATCTCTCTAGTGGAGAAGCTCTCTGAAACCCTGGACCTGTCAGCTTTTATTCACTTGAATACACATTTTCCCTTTAAGAATGCATACAGGCATATCAAAGGTAAAGTTTGGTAAACATTAAAAGGATTGTCAGGTTAGAGAATTGCCTTCAGCCACTGAGTCCACAGCAGGGCAATATTATGCTGGTCTTCAGCCCTGCTGAATATCAAAGTCCATTGGCCTTCCACTTTTTGCATTTATGCTAACTACTGTTGGTTTTAACCTCTGGCAGTGCTTATTTGGACCTAGCCACTGGACAGGATGATTCTAATGCCTTCCCTGGTTTGGAGCTTTAATATATACATTTAGTTTCAATGGCTTATGACTGTGCTTCTTAAAGACAGGCACAACCAAAAGCAGCTGTATCCTGGCATTGGCTCACAGTAGCTCATGAGAGCTGGTGGTTAAATTTTGTAAGCTTATTGTTAAACGCAGCCATTGTGCAAACTTAAATCATAAAAGCCAACACATAAAGTATACTAAAAACAAAGGTAATAAATATTCAAAACCCTTTAGCTCCTAATTATCTATACTGTTGATGTTATTTGCATCTATTGTGTCTAAATAGTATGTAATGATGTTACTGCACATTTCTTCCCAACCATGCACTCAGTGACCTCATGTTGCTACCTTCAGATTCCTCATACCGTGGTCCTTTATCTTTTCCTTTTATACCCATGTGTAGTATTATTGAGCATCATAGGTTTAGCCAACACATTCTCTGATGGTATAAAAGTCTCGATCTTCACCTTGCCTATATAGATAGGATCATCTACCATGTACATTTTTGATTGCCATGAAGACATTGCATATGAAATATTCTCCTGCTTCTCATCTGCCCATCTCCAAATAAGTCTGACCTTCCAATTTCCTCATTCCTTGATCTCAAATGTCAAAGTTGCATTCTTTATTCCCAATATCTGATTAGTCATTAAGCCCCGATTCTTTCTCAAAGTTTCACTTACCCTTCATTCTCGTGATTAACAGTGAGACCAGCTGAGAAGCCATTGGGTGCTTTGCTCATGGTGCTCAAGGGACACTTGATGATCTTCATCATAGTCCCTTATTATTTACTGGCTTATATTGCTCTCCGACTTCAAATACCTATATCTTTTCTCCTCAAGTAGGTTGCAAACTCCTTAATGACAAAAAGCAGGTCATGAACTTTTCAGAATAGTGTCATAGTGCTAACCTAGTGCCCAAGAAGGCTTCCCAATGCAATGAATTGGTTGAATATAACCCTTTTTTGTCAAGAATATGTAATAACCTCCTCCTATTGCCTGTTAAGTCAATCCTAGCTCCTCAGACTGGCATTCCAGATGTACTGTCCACTGACTCCATCTTACCTGCTCTTATCTTTTGCTTTCCGACATGGACCCTCCATTCAGACTGACCTCCAATCAGGTGATCTGGACACATACACACACACACACACACACACACACACACCGGTATTAAAATTACAATCTCTCTGTCGCAGTTTTGCCCAGGGACCCAGGACGTTAGGTATTTACTAGCACATTGAAAAATGCAATACCAGACCACCTATGAGGGACTGGTAAAGGAGGTCAGGAAAACTAGTTTTGTGACTTCTTTCCCAAGGACAATAGGTTGAGATTGAGAAGGACTGGGAAATAAGGGAGACATTTCTTTGGAGAAAGTTCAGTGCAGAGGCATGCCTTCCTTACAATGGTAGGGTTGGGGGGCTTCCTCCTCATCTCACCTCCAGTGAGAGAGGCTTTCAGGGAACTCGGCAAAGAGCTTGATATGTTCAAGGGGAAAATGAGATTGATGTATAACTCATGATGAGAAAATGTAAAGGAGAAAGTCCGTGGCAGAAGCTGCTTGCTTGGTGGCAAAGGAAATGAAGGTGACAAAATTGGGAATCACGGGTGCTGTTGCTGCTGCTGATAGGACAGAGACACAGGTTTCCTGTGGCCCAGTTGTGGGTCACATTGAAGAGCCAGCTGGGTCACTTTGACATGAAAATAGCCCACACCAAAGGATTTCCAGTAATAGGGCCATCTTGGCAGAAAGGAGCGACAGGCCTTCTGATGGTCACAGCAGCTGTTGGGAGGTGTGAGGGCTGTAAGGGCAGGGCATGCATCTCAGCAGGCTCCCACCTTCTTGGTTAGAACTTCTTTTTTCACTTACTTCTGGATGGTGAAGGAAATTAGTCTGATTTAATTAATCCATCCGCCATGGAGGCTGGCAGTGTGTGGATACTCAAAGTCATGAGACTTCTCAAAAGCACTGCAGCATTCCAAGGAGCCCAATAGGTCAATACATTCATGAAGTCTCTGTGAGTGGAATGACTGAGTCATCTATGTGCATTAAATAAACGAAACTCTGCTTCATCTGCAGGTGATACAGGCTTGCCATTCCTATCCCAAAGCAATCGAAGTTGTAGTCAATGCCTACGAACACATCAAGTGGACTGTAAAGTGGAAACGGGCTATCCCTGATGATGACTTGGAGGTAAAGAATCAATTCACTTCCTCTGGTTTTCACTGTAAAGTACTTCCAGACCGCAATGCAAGTACAAGGAAGTATTTGTCTTACTTCCCTAGAAAGCTGCCATTAGGTAGAAAATCGGGCCTAAAATCATCACTGTTGATTTCTTTGGATGGCAGTGGTGGGACTTTTCTGACTGTCACCTGCCTTCCCTTCCTTTTCAGAGATACTGGGATTTTTACCACTCTCTCTTCACTGTGTGCAGTAACTCTCCAAGGACTCTCATGCATTTATCGAGATGCGCCATCCGAAGAACGTTACACAACAGATGTCACAGAGTAATTCCTCTGCTTTCCCTTCCATTGTCATTGAAAAAGTACTTGCTTTTAGAGCCAGAGGGAATCATTTATTAAGCCTGATGAGACAGAGGTTCCCAATCCCAGATATTTAAGTGGACTCGCCGGGTAGACACCGTTTACATAAATAAAATGGTACTTGGGTTGATTATAACATTTCAGGGATTTCAAAACACTTTACAAACACTATGTCATGTCATTGATCGTAGGGTTTCATGGTGAGGGGAGATAAAGAAGCAAAGCAAGAATGTATCCAGAAGGTACAGACAGAACAATAATAACTAACAGGATTACTGTAGGTGCTCTTACTAGGTGCCTGATATATTTTTGTAAAATGTTCCTATATTATCTCATTTGAAATGGGACCCAGAGTTTCCTACAACCAATCTCCCTTATCAGTGATAAGTTTACATTACTGTTCATTTGGCAAAATAGCAGGCTTTGTGATCCGCCTCTTAATCTTGGCGCCTTTCCCCCACTCCCACTTGGCAGATTATTACTGTTGCTGGTTTTGCACACTCCTGTACCCACACCGAACTCCTCACCTTGTTCTTAGCAAAGAAAACATGTGAACGTAGTCCAAACAGGGAGATCTTTTATTCAACTTAGACATGAAAAACAAAGGCCAGTCCACTTAATAGTCAGAAATGGACATTTCAACACACTCTCACTGAGCCAGAGACTGGAGATGCAGAGATGAGCCCGAAGCAAGGACTCCTGCCCTCCAGGATCTCAACATTCAGCAGAGGATCTGGACATACAAGCAGGGAACTGCAGGGTCAAAGGTCAGGGGCAAGAGTACAGGTGCTGACTCATTCATAGTGCTTGCCTTCCAAAGCCATGTTTCTGACACTAAGTGTGGTTTTCTTTTAAGCATGAAGATGGAGTGAAGGGATTGTGTGACGTGGGGAGGGGAGTGTCTCCTGCTGCTGTGAGTGGAAATGTAATCACTTTAAGTTTCTCCACCCATCTAGGTATTGTTTTATTTCAGCATGATTTCCTGTTTAATGTGAAGAGAAAGACTTAAGTTTATTACATTGGTCTTTTTATGTAACAGACTGACATTTCAGAGCATTTTTGCTAGAAGGTCAGGAGTGCTTTGCTAGCAATGGCTGGCTAGAGAAAGCAAAGAAAAAGACTTTTTTTTGAAAATGATAGAAGTTTGAAAATGTTGGAAAGAGAAGTATGTTAGACAGGCTTGTTAGTTAGTGGTTTGCTGAAAGAGAAATATAGATGATGGACGTCTGGACCTCATGGTTTGTGAGGCCAACTTGCTTCTTTTTTTTTTCCTCTTGCTGATCGCTTAGTAATGCTTTTTAGATGTTAGAGCAGAAGTCATTAAGCACACACAAATCAGTTTGCCACTTGTGAGCAGGTTTCTTTCATTTGTGTGGTTCTCCATCTTATTTAACTTTAGATGCTTGAGTTTTGAGTAGAGATGATCCTATATAATAAAAGGCTAATATGCAAATCAACCAAACAGCAGAAAGACTGGTCACTATGATGCACACTGACCACTAGGGAGCAGGCGCTCAATGCAGGAGCTGCCCCCTGGTGGTCAGTGTGCTCCTACAGGGGGAGCGCTGCTCAGCCAGAAGCCCTGAGCCGGGCTCATGGCTGGCGAGCACAGCTGCAGTAGTGGGAGCCTCTCCCGCCTCTGAGGCAGTGCTAAGAATGTCCAACTCCCTGCTTAGGCCCGCTCTCTCTGGGGAGTGGACCTAAGCTGTCAGTCAGACATCCCCTGAGGTCTCCTGAACTGTGAGAGGGCACAGGCCAGGGTGAGGGAATCCCCAAAATGCATGAATTTCATGCACGGGGACTCTAGTATTAAATAATCCACTTAGAATGTGTGTCTAAACTGGGATTCTCATAGTCCAGGCGCCCTGTAGGAAAAATCATAGGTGGATACAATAATCTTTTCAAAGCATCAGTTTTACTCAAAATTTTGGGAGAAATATTTTGTATTAAGACAAGACCTATATTGTGGAATGGAACGCTGAATTTGTATGAACCGTTCATATACAACACGATCCTTCAGAAGACTGTTTGCTGACATCAAGTTGTGAGGCCACGTGGCAGAACACTGTGCGCAGGTCCATGCTGGCTCCACTTTCTGGGCTATTCCGGGGGACACATTTGTGACGCACTGACTTGGGCAATAAAGCTGATGCTGCGGACAGAGAGAGACGATGTTCCTTCCATGGGGAAACGTTTCTCAGTCTGCTTGCTTGTTCTTACACGTCGGGTATCATACCTGACTACCTATTTCAAATTTCTTATTCATGGGTTTAAAGTTCTTTTTTCTCATCTCCGAACTTTTATTCGGAGGACTTCAATAAAGCTCTTCTGTTTCCTTTCATCTTCCTGAGTCGTTTATTTACTGAAAAGATCTTTTCCTAACTGACTTTTCAGCAGTTGCCCTGAAGAACTCTGCATGTTTCATGGCTTTCTTCAACATTTAGAACGAAAAAAGAATTAGGAGATGCTCCTGGAAATACTGTTTTCAAAAGAAAGAAAGGGGCAAACACAAAAATGCAAGCTATTGTGATAGGAACAAGAGTGTTTTAATAATAATAAAGAAATTGTATGGTCATTCTCTCTTGAGTATCACCATCTCATTCCTCCTGCGGTTTTCATTTCCCTTCATTCCAACCATTCACACAATCCTGGGCCATAGCAACAGAGGAAATTATATGCTCACGATGCTTTTGTTAGTTTCTGTAGTCATTTAATGGCCTTAAAAAAAGAAGTCTCTCTTTTGTAAGTTACACGTGAGAAAGCACCTTTGATATGAGAGCACCTATCTCAGCGGTTCTCAACCTGTGGGTCGCGACCCTTTGGGGATTGAATAACCCTTTCACAGGGGTCGCCTAAGACCATCGGAAAACACATATATAATGACATATTGTTTTTGTGATTAATCACTATGCTTTAATTATGTTCAATTTGTAACAATGAAAATACATCCTGCATATCAGATATTTACATGACGATTCATAACAGTAGCAAAATTACAGTTATGAAGTAGCAACGAAAATAATTTTATGGTTGGGGGTCACCACAACATGAGGAACTGTATTAAAGGGTCGCAGCATTAGGAAGGTTGAGAACCACTGACCTATCTGTTTTTCTCCCTTTCTCAGGATCTAGACACACTTGTGTTCAATTTTTTAACCACGTAGTGTTACATTGCTGCTTTGCCCTGCCCTCCTGAACCCAGTGGCTTCTAATAAAAAAACACAGCAGTCAAAGCTGATTATAGAGATGAGGAAGGTGGCAACCCATTTGCAGTGGGTGAGCAATGTGGGGAAAAGCAGCTGAGGCTTATGTTTTTGTTACTCGTCTGATTGTGAAAACTTCATGAAGTTTGAAACTGGCATGTTCAAAACTTTTTAAAAAGAATCCAATTACAGTGGAACCTTGGTTCTCAAACTTACTTCATTCTAGAAGGCTGTTCGAAAATGGAATCATTTTTTTCCCATTGGAAATAATGTAAATTGAATTAATTCATTCCAGACCAACACAAATATATTCACAGCACAATTTCCTGAGATGTTAACAACACCATGTTTAGCAGTAAACTGACTAGTACTCGCACATTCTCTCTTTTGTCACACAAGTATCAGCATGAAAGTTTTGTTGGTACGAGGACCAAAGTTTTGTTTGACAACCGAGACATTTTGCCATGAACAACTTGGTCAAGAGCCAAATTGTTTGAGATGGAAGACGTTCAAGAAAGTTAGAGATGGGAGACATTTGAGAACTGATTTTCTTGAACGTCTCCCAGTTGTTCTTCCCATAGAATAATAATTACAATAAAACTGCATAACATTTATACAGTATTTTATAATTTTCAGAGTATCACCATGAAGCTTAATGTCAATAGTAGCCTTTCCCAATACCCTCCACTCTCTGCCATGGAAAAAAAAATATATATGTATATAATTCTGAAGATTTAGTTGTGAAAAGATATCTAAACATGACATTAATTAACCCTTTTCTTTTCATATAAAACACTCCAATCATATGGACTGATGTCATCAAGCAAAGAAAAAAAGGATTATAATCTAGCATTTTAAAAAATATCAAAAGCTAAAGAATTTTTTAATTGCACAAAAAAGGGGGGGGGAAAAAAGAAATCTCTCATCCAGTACATTAGAGCAGCAATTTTCAACCCTTTTCATCTCATAGCACACATTAATTACTAAACTTCTGCACCACACCAAAAAGATATATTTTCTGCCCATCTGACAAAAAAATAGTATAATTTTGATTCATTCACACCAGACAGCTATGGTTGTGTTGGCTGTTGTCATTTTTTATTTGACAGTCTAAGGGAAACGAGGTCAGTGCCCTAGACTAAATAGTCAGATATTGCATGTTTTAAAAATTATTGCAGCACACCGGTTTAAAATCGCTGGATGGAGGAACAGAGGCAAAATTTGGAGTTCTAGGGCTGTTTATAAGTCTCGCCAGGGCAGTGTTCAAGTGACAAATTGCTTACAGAAGCCCTGACATAATTGCAGTCCTGCAGGGGTCCGGGGACTCCCAATGCTGCTGAACTCAGAGAGACGACGACAGCCGACTTCTTGGATGGTCCATTAGGGGAAGCTTAGGCAGAAGCAAATTGTTTCTAAGAAACCTGTGGCTAGTTCTCAGATCGAGATGCATACAAAGAAACTGCAAAGCCACGCAATGTGGCCTAGGGGGGAACGTTATGGATTTTGAGATTCCTCAGTGTGGATTTCAATCCTGATTGTGCCACTTAAATATCTATGTGAACATGGGCCTGTTTCTTAACCCAAGTGTCAGTCTCT
Organism: Myotis davidii; assembly: GCF_000327345.1. Classification (NCBI taxonomy): domain Eukaryota; kingdom Metazoa; phylum Chordata; class Mammalia; order Chiroptera; family Vespertilionidae; genus Myotis; species Myotis davidii. Next base: position 5,889,652 of record NW_006383018.1, read on the forward strand.
TTATTTGAATAGTATTAATTTAACTACCTGGTTTACACGGTCGTTTGCTAACTAAATGAATGACATAAGTAAATCATCTAAAGCAATTTCTTGTGTGTAGTTGAACCTCAATGAATGCTCAGACAGCACCTATGTCGGGTATGGGAGGGTAATATGTAAACATTGAGAGTTTCTAAGACATTGGTGGGCATGGGGCAGAAATGTGACTTGTGCTTTTTACTGTATTTGGACTACAAGATTTTCCTGTGGCACAAACTTTCGGAGGCAAACTGTTGCAAGCTGGCTTGTCAGTAGCTATCGGCTCTGGGCAGTTTGGCCTGAAGGAGGCAGTGTAGGAGCACTTCCTGCCTGCCGTGAATCAGCTGTGGAATGACTGGCCTCTCTCCGTTCTGAAATGCAGCCTGGAAGGAAATTAAACAGACAAGCCCAAGAAGGGCAAAAAGGTATTTATTCTGTGGGCTACTTTCATTCATGTCTTGGTTTCGGTTTCAAACAACTCTGCTCTGCCCTTCACTGGAAAGAGATCTAGGAATCAGAAAGAGATCTTAGAACCACAGGGTTTTATCCTGTGGTTACATAATTTGGAAGAAAAAAACAACACACCTCAGTTTCTTTCTACGGAGCACTGAAACAGACAACTTCACCAGTCATCCCATTCATTGAACTTCCCTCCTTTCTATCCTACTTCCCTTCCTCTCCTTCTCCCTTCTTGTCTTGTCTCTGGTCCTCATCTTGAGTGTTTTTCTTTTTGCTGTTGCTGCTGTTTTTGTCTGTTTGCTCGGCCAGGACCTCAGAGTGAGCAATGCAGAGGCTCCCGTGGTGCTTTCCTGGGGATTGTCAACGACATGGCACCAGTGTCTTCTGTAAAACTTATCTTTGGATGCATGAAGGTGACACTGAAGCCACTCAGATACTGGGAAATTGTCTGCTCCTTTCTCCCTCTCTCATCCTTTGGTTTCTTTGTTTCCAGGCTGAAAGCCACAACATTGAGGAAGAGCTTGCTTTCTTTTTAGCAATAGATTACAGGTGAGAGATCAGGGCCAAGCTAGAAGCAAAAACTACCAGAGGGTAACAGGGGGAAACCTTTAAACACGAGGCTTTCACACTTCCGTCGCCCTGGCAATGCCCGCATCTGATCTGAGTTCCTAGTGTCCCACATGTTGCTACACAGTCAGAAAATCTATCAGTAAGGTAGATCTTCTGAGACAATCTAGACAGCGTTTCTCAACTTGTGGGTCGCGACCCCCTTGGGGGTCAAACAACCCTTTCACAGGGGTTGCCTAAGACCATCGGAAAACACATATATAATTACATACTGTTTTTGTGATTAATCACTATGCTTTAATTATGTTCAATCATGAGGAACTGTATTAAAGGGTCATGGCATTAGGAAGGTTGAGAACCACTGATAGCAGAATAGCTGGTCGCACAGACGCACAAATGGGGTCAGCCGTCCCAGAGTTCCGGCCCCTCTCTGCCATTTATACTCCCTCTGAGACAGGTTCCCCCTTTGTGACGAGGGGCAATAGTTGCCTCTTGGTAGAGTTGATGGGAGAGTAAATAAAATATCTTGAGGATGTGGAATGCAATGCCAGACATCTGGCTAATGTTTAATAAATTACTATTAGAGTCCCATCTTGCTTGATTTTTTTCAGCTGAATTCTAGATTTCTATAAATGGCTGACAGACCCTCACTTTCTAGGGAAGTTTAGACACACACACACATCTAGCAAACAGATATGAATAGAATGCATGGACATATCTCTTCAGTGATATGCCATCAGTGTGTGTTGTAGCCCACAGGAAGAAATATGCCCATTTGAAGACACTGGGCACATCTAAATAAGTGAAGATAGGCCCTCTTGCAAGGTGTGATATTTGAGTTGCTTTTTAATAGTCCTTAAATATGTATTTCTCCCTTGACCCAGGGTTAACTGACTCATTTAACAAGTGCTGCCTCTGTGTAGCTTACATATAGTAGTGTGCACTCCCTACCTACTCTTTTAAAAAACCTTAATAAGCTAATTAGGGGAAATGCTTCACTCATCACATCATGCTGTGAATGTCTGTCTGCCTGTCTATCTCCCCAGCTAGCCTGGAACCTCCTTAAAGGAAGGAACTGTAATCTCTTCCATTTTATTTTTAAAAAATTAAGTTAAAATTTACACACAGCAAAATACCCTTCCTTTAAATATCTAATTAGATAAATTTTTACAAAATGTATATATAACTGTGTGATCAAAACTCTAAGATAAAGGGCATGTTTATTACCCCAGAATGTTTCTTTCTGCCTCTTTCCAGGAAATCCTCACCTCCCGTTGGCAACACTGTACTACTTATATCACCAGAGGTTAGATTTACTTGTTCTTGAGCTTCCTAGGAATGGAATTATACAGTCAGTATATACTCCTTTGTGTCTGCTTTCTTTCTCTTAACATAATATTTTGGACATTTCTCCATTTTTTTTATCAGTAGTTTGTAACTTTTTATTGCTTACTATTGTTCTATTGTGCCAGAAATATGTTTATTCATTCTCTTGTTGACAGACATTTGAGTTATTTCCAATTTGAGGTAATGATAGTTTTGATAATTAATTTTATATGTCAATTTTGCTAGGCTATGCTACCCAGATATTTGGTCAAACACCAATCTAGATGGTGCTGTGAACATATTTTTTAGGAGTGATTAACATTGCCGAAACCGGTTTGGCTCAGGGGATGGAGCGTCGGCCTGCGGACTGAAGGGTCCCAGGTTCGATTCCGGTCGGGGGCATGTACCTGGGTTGCGGGCACATCCCCAGTGGGAGATGTGCAGGAGGCAGCTGATCGATGTTTCTCTCTCATCGATGTTTCTAACTCTCTATCTCTCTCCCTTCCTCTCTGCAAAAAATCAATAAAATATATTAAAAAAAAAAGAAGTGATTAACATTTAAGTCAGCAGATTTTGAATTGACTCTAACTCATAATATTCCATATTGTGGAGGCAGACTACCTTCCATAACATGGGTGGGCCCCATCTGATCAGTTGAAGGCCTTATGAGAAAAAGACTGAGGTCCCCAAAGGAAGAAAGAGTCATGTGTCCAGACAGCCTTTGGACTCACAACTGAAATATTGACTCTTCTCTGGGTCTCCAGCTTGCCCGTCTGCCCCTACCATCTCCCGAGACATTTCCTTTGTTGTTAGAGAACCCTGGCTAATACAATAGACAAACTTGCTATAAACATTGCTGCTTAAATCTTCTTGTGGACATGTCTCCATTTCGTTTGAGTAAATATCTAGGAATGGAATAAAAGAGATCAGTCAATAGACATACATTTAACTGTATAAAGAAGCACCACACAGTTTTCCAAAGTACTGCACATTTTTTCACTTCCATCAGCAACCTACGAGAGTTCTGGTTGCTGCACATTCTTGTCAACATTTAGGGGTGTCCTTCTTTTTAATTTTAGCTATTATGATGGGTGTGTAGTGATATGTCTTTATAATTTTAACTTGCATTTCCCCGAGGACTAAAGATGTTGAACAGCTTTTGATGTGCTTATGGGATATTTGTATATCTTCTCTGTTGGACTGCCTGTTCAAATATTTTTCAATTTGTTACATTTTTAAGTGTCCACTCCTAGCATTTAGTAGTCATTCAATACATAACTATTGAATGAATGAATTAACGTTACCGGTATATCATCTGTCAGTGGTCAGTAACCTAATATGATTATTAAATCTCTATTTATAATGCTTATAAAGTGCTGAGTATAATGCCTGACACACAGAAGTCAACAACTGATAACTATTAACACCATTCTTATTTTATATGCGAAGAAATGAGGATCAGAAAAGTTATGTGACTTGACCAACATCACTTAATTATTAACTGCCAAAATTGCTGCTCAACTCTGGGATTCTCAAGTTCTGTATTTCATATTTTGGCTTTTTTTTTTTTTTTACTCTTCTTTTTTCTTGATGCAACATCTTTTATATTGCGGAGTATTTCATTTTATTAACATTTATTTTTTATTGAATATATTTGAGTGACATTGATTAATAAAATTACATAGGTTTCAGGTATATAATTCTACAGTACTTCATCTGTGCATTGTGTGTTTACCACCACAAATCACATTTCCTCCCATCACCATTTATTTCCCCATTCCCTCTTCTATCTCCCTCTACCCCTTCCCCATTCCTCTGGCAGTCACCATACTGTTGTCTGTGTCCATGAATCTTTTTTTTTGCTTAATTCCTTCACTCTTCTCACACAGCCCCCAACCCCCTCCCCTCTGACAGCTATCTGTTCTCTGTATCCATGAGACTATCGCCACTTTGTTAGTTTATTTTGTCTCTTATGACAAGATTAATTTTAATCATGTTGAATTTGAGGGGCTTATGGGACAACAGGATGGAGAAGTCCAGTAAAACTATGACACTTCGAAGAGAGTTACTCAGGGGTAGAGGTGTGTATAAGACTGTGTAAGCAGTAAACTACAACTCAGTAAAAGACCATACTAGAAAAGGTGTGTTGGGAGTGGTTGAAGAAAGCGCTGGATACATTAGAAATGGAGAAATTCTACTAGTTTGATTCCAGAAAGTTCTATGATGACCCATTTTTTTTCATGGGCCTACCCTGTCCACAAGAATAGGTCTGTAATGATGCAATCATGATCTCTAAGTCTGTCCATAGACACTCCACAGTGTTTTGGCTGCTATTAGAATTCCAGACAAGTGGATCTAGGTTGCTTGCCCATGGGGCCAGGAGCTCATGGCCATCTGATAACCCCTGATCTATTTCCTGGAAACCTCAGCATCCCCCTCAGGGGCCCCTCAAACCAGGCTGACTAATCCCTCCTTCCGCTCTGATTTCACTCTCCTGAAAAGGTAGTGTGAGGAGAAGGGAGTGAGTCAGTCCCTTCAAGCTGGCAGTACCCAGAGCTGGTGTTAATCTGTGTTATCTTAGCTCTCACAGGGTGAGTAATCATGCCTAGCGAGATCTAACCCTGGAAAACAGGTGCAAATTTCCAAAGGAGGCCTTTGTGACCATAGCAGGAGGTTAGCTGAAACTCAATCTATATTTATTCCCTGCAACACAATACCGTTTTGGACCATGGTCTGCAGGGACATTCGGGTTCCCTAAAAATTGATTTCTGCACCAATTATATGGGCATCTCAGAAACACAGACAACAGCCCAGCCTGGACTGGGGGGTCTGGCCCAACTTGTGAGGGCTGAGCCGAGACTTCCTCCTGACACCTGGGAGAGGCCAGGCTGTGGGAGGAGGCTGTGGGAGACAGAGAGGGACTAAGCCCCGCCCTTCCTCCTTGGCTGCATACACAAACAGCAGGGAACATGCTGTTCTCTGGGAGGTTGCCAGAAACTTATGGGAGAGTTAGATCCATGCCAAGAATAAATACCAAGGTCTCTCTACCGCCTCAGGAGGGGACACGGTGTGGTGCTGGGTTGCCACAGCCACTCCTTGCTCCTTTAGCCTTCCACCTCAAGAGTACAGACTGTTTCCCTGCACTTATCAACCCCTCAGTTAGGTTTTAAATGATTACTAGAGACGACTGTACATTTATGTAATCACACTGGCTAACGCCAAAGGCAAATATGTTCCTTCTATGTTTATTTGTTTTGTACCTTGAAGCCTCAGGCCATGGAGCGTGGAGGGAGCACCTAAGGAAAATAACCACCATCTTTGCCCATTTCAAACCGGTCCAAGCAGACTCTGAGCCGCTGCCCTCCCAACTTAGCCTCTGCCCTAGCTTCAGCAAGGCACACAAAGGCTAATTGAAATTCTGCCAGTGCAGGCAGAGCCGAGAGAAAACTTTAATCTCAAAGAGGTGATAGATATCTCTCCATTGATTACCCAGACTTTCTAAATCCTCAGTGTCTCCACCTTGGCCCAGCTCTAAAGCCAAATATTTAGAAATATTCCTTCCTCTCTAATAGTAGTAAGAATCAAGGGTCAATTTAAATAAAAAATTTTACATTTTTATGGTATATTCCCTATATTTGTATAAGGTATAGCTTCTCGTTTGAAACTGTTTGCATAGTTAAGTTTCTAAGATTCAACTACTATTTGGTTTATGAACTTGACGTAAACCAGGATGCGTTCACATGGTGTCAATACCTGAAATGTAGGCATTCACTCCATCCATCCAACATTGTTTTTAATTTAAAGTCCCTACAAGCAACTAACCAGCTTTTATAGCTTTAAAGTTGAGAATTACAGTAATTAACAGATGACACATGTCACAAAGATCCTTCTTGCTTATTAAGCAACCGGAAATAGAAAAGCTCAGGGGAGAATGATCTGTGTAAATGTTAAGGATTCAGCCATGGAGAGATTTCACCAACCATAGGCAACTGCAAAATATAGAAAGTCAAGCCCAGGCAGGATAAGCTCATTTTGGGCTTGGGACTTGCTAATTGGTGTGACATGTATGTAGCTGGAACCCTCACAGGATTAGATTCCAATATGGGGAGAGAAATGAAATATTTCACTGGAAGGTATGTCTGAAGGAGGTGTTATGACACGGGGCTGTGGCTATAATCAGTGTCAGGGTGAGGATGACACTTCATTCAGGGAGATATTGATGGTCAGAAGAACTCAGTATGAATGCTATTTCTCAATTTCCAAAGCATGACCTTGGGCTAGTCATTCCTACGATTTATTTATTCAATACTTATTCAATAATATTTATTGAGCCCTGTTAGGTGCCAAGCATGATGTGATGTGATGGAAATTCCCCTGCCCTCACAACATAAAATGATTTATGCTTCACTTTCTTAAGGTGTAACAATACCTGTCATGCAGAGTAGTATGAAGTTCATGAACACAGTATGTGTGAAAGGATTCTGAGTGGGACTTTTCTGACTGTCTCAGAATTGGCAGTTTAGTTCTTAAGTGGGAGACAGATAGATGGTTGGGGTTTATTAAGAGGTGAATTCATTCTGCTGCCCCAGTTATCCCTCTCTACTCACTGAACTAATCTTGAGGGAATGAATGTATTATAAATCCTCAGCCTCCGAAAGAGTTCTTGTCTTTTCCTTCCACTCCCAGAGGGTGCTCCTTCTAAATTAAGCCACTGCAGTGTTTTAAGAAAATGATTTGTAGATATGGGGGTGGAGGGTGCTGACAAGAGGTTAAGCCCGGAGTCCTTATTTCATGTTGGCCACCAATTTATGCAATGGACTTGCTGCTCTACCCTTAGTGCCCATTGCAGGAAAAGGAAAGAGATTTAGAGAGATAACTCAGAGTAGGGCACACTCCATTATCTGGCAGGAAAACACACACACAAGTCTTCCTGTAGGTCAGGTGGACACCACTGGAGGCTTGAATTATTGTAATAAAGCTCCACCCTAAACTGTGACCCATTCAGAGAAGAGACCCCAGCAGCAAGTCTGTAGGGTGGATTATATGAGGGTGGGAGCCGAGGGAGACTGGAACAGGTCCAGTGGAGCTGATTTGCTAGGAGACGTGGCCGTGCAGGAAGGCGGCCTCCCAAGGGCCTGCCAGAGGATCATCAGGTGTCTCCCAAGAGCAGCGGCATTTGGATGGCTCCCATGTGGGAGGTCAGAGACCACATGGCAACTGGTAAGTAAAAGCATTTCGGCTTCTTTGTGAATTCTCTCTGTCCTTGACAGAGAAAGGGACCCAGAAGATGCAGGGGGTCGGGGAAAGCATTGATAGAAGCCCCTTCTTCTTGCCCACATCCATGCCTCAGGGCTGTCCCTGGGTCTAAGGGAGGAAAGGGACATTTAGTTTGGATGAAAAACTGAAGTGGATGGACTGGAGTCTATATTTTACAACTTGAGATGATCAGCTAACTGGCATCTGCTGGAGATGTCAAAAGACTTGGGAAGGAGTTCACGGTGTTCAATAAACTGCTGACAATGGAAATGCTTAGCAAATAAATACTTGGTGCTACACAAATAGAAGATATTATTATTCCTAGTCACCCAAAGAGAATAAATATTCAGAAAATATCTACATATATTTAAATATTGAAGAACAAATGCAATGGTTTAGGTGCTATTCAATCTGCTTGGCGTCCATTTCCTCAACTGTAAAATGGAAGTTTTGACAAGGACCACATTGAATAACTGTTAAGGTTAATGAAATGATCATGTAAAGCATGTAGCACAGGGCTAGGCACACAGGTGATGTTCAGGAAATAACTGTTTTTCCCTTTCTAAGTTTCCCTTTCTAAACTGCTGAGAGTTGAAGATACCCCCCGGTTGGGAGGGGAGTATCAGAAAAAATACACTGACTATTCATTTGCTAATTCAGCTAAGGGTCATTTTTGGGACATTGTTAAGAGGAGCCACAGAAAATCAGGATGCTATTGGACCAGAACCACATACTGGTATGTTTGCATTTATTTCATAATGTATTACTATCCTGGTATTAATATGCATAGTTTAAAAACAGTGCTCAGGATTTAGAAAAAATTTTTAATTATTGAAGCTAAATATTTGATATATTTTGCATCTAAGATGTATAACTATTTAAAGTTAAATGAAAATTAAATTTCAAAAAAATAAATATTAAACATATATTATCATTCTAATTTGAATTAATGGTAGGGAAAACAATTAAAATAAGTACACAAAATAAGTTAAACATTGCACAAAATGAAGACAATCAGTCTTGAAGAGTGAAAATTAATTAATTTTTTTTTGCAAGAATGATGTGTACCAATTGCTTATCTTGTGATGAGCATAGTGTTTGGCAAATTTTTTCAACCACTAGAAAAGCTTTTGCATATTTTATGCTAATTGAGGAATAATGAGGGGATAAATATAAACTAAATCCAACTATTTTTCTTTGAATTTTTATCTACAAATAATCTCATGTGATACCATAAAGGCAATCTTTTGGAAAATTTTTACTTCTATTAAAGACTTTAATATTTTTATTGGCTATCATTTTTGTTATTACTAGTACACCCAGCAGCCCATTTGCAAGATGCCTGGTTCTTAGCTTGTGCTATGAAGCAGCCTTTGTTTAAATACACAAAATAAATCAATCTGACAGATAAGAAGTTTCCACTATTAGACACTGATTATGTTCCCTATCAAACTGACACCACTGGAAGTGCAGATATCTCAAGGGTAAGACTAAGTCTTTGTTCTTTATAACTCTCTTTTAGGGAGGTTCTCTTTCTTCACAAATTCAGGGAACACTAAAGAGAAAAAAAAAATCCCAACTTCTTTTAAGAAATGGAACTAGGGTGAATTTGATATGGGAAAATCTGGGTTAGTGGTCCAGTCTTTCGCACTTACTCAAATACCTTGAGAGATTGTAAAGCATCCCTTTTAATGTTGGGTTTAACTCTCTAGGTACTTCTCAAAGCATACATATTTCAGATTTTTAAAATACCAAAATAATGGTAGCACACTATGGGGACGGGGGAATTTTCCCTTCTTTTCCTTCATAGTTTTTCTGACAGGTTTAATAACCAAATTGCCCTGAGACAGAGTAACTACAGAAAATAACCAAATTCATTACACATGTATATATGGGGCTCCCTAAGAATATAGGGGTTGGGACAAATCGGACAGCTGAGGCTGATATGGCTTCTTAAACTAAAGAGAAAGGGGACAGTGGTTTGGGCTTTAAAGGGAAGGTAGACAATTTACAGGTAGATGAGAAGGAACAAACATTAGGTGAACAGATTCTCACCAGGTCGACCAGAAACACCAGGACACAGACGGGAGTCTAACGAACAGACTGGCTAGACTCCTCCCTGTCTGCTCACGTAGGTCATGTTTAGCTGTAGTTATTGTGGAAGAAAATGGGGTTCTATAAAAAGTAACTAACTACACAGTGTTCTGATCATAAGTTCCTAACTGGACAGGGCCTCGTAGATTACTATGCCTCAGGCATAGAACTTTAGTAAAATGTTTATCTTTGCCTTAAGCAAGTCCTATCCACTGTTTCTGTGCATCTAGGTGAACACACCTTCCAGACTCCTCCTTCTGAAGCATGAGACCATATAAACTTACTAACCCCTAATCTGATCCCCATCTTGATATCATCTCCCTTACATTTCCTCCTTAATTTCAAATGCAGAAAAGGAACTGCAAAACTGCTGTTGTCTGGAGCATTTGCAATCTTACTCTCTGGAATGTGTCATCAGTTTGGTTCAAATAAACTCTAAAAATTCTCCACAGGTTTGGCCGTTTCTTTCAACATTACTTATGGCAATTGCTCTCTTCCTGGAGCAGGTCCTCTATCTAAATTCTTTCAGGCATTTAGGGGGAAGAAGGGTTCTCCCTGAGCCTTCTCTTTCTTAAAGAAGAACCAGCTTAAAATAATCAATATTCCAAGCAAGCATATTTTGAGGAAACAAATTGCTCCCCTTAACACCAACAAAAATATCAGTGCTTCGGTACTTAATTAATGGCAGGCTATACTGGAGTTCTAGAATATTGAAAATTGACACCAAATCACTAATTAAAACCATCTGGCTCAGAAAGTTTTCCTCCATTAAGTGACTACAGTGTCTAAATTCCACTTTTAGAGCAAGTCCACATTGATTTAAGGCAACTGTTTAATGACTTGGCATAAATTATTTAGCAGCAAGTAGTCGAGAAGGGGACCCAGACCAAGTCCCTTGTTTTTTGAGGCTGGACAGGGGAAAGAAAACAGTGTGTAAGGAGGAGCATAATCATGATTTCAGGATAGAGCCCGAGAAGGGAGGCATAGCAGATTGGCCCTGGAACACCTTGGGCTATCTCCTGAAGGCAACGTGCACTTGGAAGAAATGTTGATGGAGTCAGGTGTTTAAAAAGAAATTAACCAAGTAAATTTGGAGATCTAATTGGCTTTATTCAATGATTCATGAATCAGGCAGCATCCCATATAGCAAGTAGAGAGATACCCTAAGGAATTGTACAAGTAAAAGAGTTTTATAAGAAGAAGGGTGGGGCAAGGGATCTATTAACAAAAGAAAGAAAGGGTGTTTTTAGGCCAGGTCTTCTTATTTGAGAGGGAAGGCACTGGCTGGAGTCTTTATTTTTCCTTCTTCCCTTGGGGGACGGAGAGAGCCCTGGTCAGATTACCTCAGTGTTGCTGACCAGAAAATTCCAGACTGGTTGATTAAGATTACATTTCGGGAAGGGGTTGAAACTGCAATTAGGTCAGGTATTAAATCTAGGTTTGGAATCATGGGCTTTAGCATGAGTAATGCCATTTGGGGGCCTGTGGTTTTCTCCTTAGCACAGTGAAGGGCTAGCTAGAGGGTGGATAGATACCTCATCTCCAGCACCACAGTGATGAAATGATTAGTGAAGTATGGGTTCCTGTGGAGGGGAATATTTTGAGCCATATTTTGAGGAGAAGTTGGGTGTGTGTTAATAAAGAGGAAATGTCTTTGGCTCTCCTCTTACAAGGTAGTTAGTGTCAATTCCCAGTGCCTTCTTTTCTGGCAAAAAGAGGAAAATGGGACTCAGTTCTGGAGATTTTTCTTTGTATATGAGGTTTTATAGAACTTTCTAGAGGATCCAATGTTTTTCTTGCTGTTGGATGTTTTCTATAAATTACTTTAATTACAGTATCTTCCCAGAAGCATAATTTTGATATAGTGATTTTCTTTCTCTTTTGGGATGAAAAAGAAAGCTAAAGCTTTAACAAGATTTCCTTTAAAGCAACAGCCTTTTTTTTTTTCAAGGAAAACAAAATTTTAAGTTGAATTAAGACCAATTTCCTCATATCGTATTTTAAATAAAGTATTTTAAAAAGTCACATTTAGGTCCCTTGAAGAAAATAGGAACATTATAGCCGAAACCGGTTTGGCTCAGTGGATAGAGCGTCAGCCTGCGGACTGAGAGGTCCCGGGTTCGATTCCGGTCAAGGGCATGTACCTGGGTTGCGGGCACATCCCCGGTGGTGGATGTGCAGGAGGCAGCTGATCGATGTTCCTCTCTCATCGATGTTTCTAACTCTCTCTATCTCTCTCCCTTCCTCTCTGTGAAAAATCAATAAAATATATTAAAAAAAAAAAAGTTGACACAGTCAACTTAAAAAAAAAAAAATAGGAACATTATAAAAGAAGTAACAGCCATAGTATTTTAGGTCTGCCAGACTTTAGGTGCAGACTTTTCATACTGGTGAGCTTTGATAGTCCATAGATATCCACCAAATAGTTTAATCTATCCAATGTTTTTTTAAATCTATAATTTAAATTTTAATAGAGTAGTTGTGATTCAATAAGTAAAATAATTATCAGATCAATTTTTTTTAATCCTCGCCAAGAATGTGCTTACTGATTTTGAATTTTTTTTTTTTTTTAGAGAGAAACATTGATGTGTGAGAGAAACATCCATCGGTTGCCTCTCATATATGCCCAGACTGGGAATCGAACCCACAACCTTCTGTTGTACAGGACAATGCTCCAACCAACTGAGCCACACAGGCCAGGGTTCAGATCAAATTTTTAACATAACATTCAAAATTCTATACAAGCTAACAAAATCTCCACTACCTTGGGCTCCTGCCAGCTTTGCTCTGAGCAGCGCTGATGATGCTATAGGTTGACTGGTGTCCACACAAAGATGTTGAAGTCCTAACACAAAGTACCTGTGAATGTCACTTTGTTGAGAAATAAAGTCTTTGCAGATGATCAAGTTATGATGAGATCATTAGTGTGGGCCCTAATCCAATATGGCTGTGTCCATATAAAAAGAGACACTGAACACAGGGAGAGGGAGATCATGTGAAGACGCAGGGAGATGACGTCCTTTAGAGGAAATCCCAAGGCTACCAGAAGGTAGGAAAGAGGCATGGAACAGGTCCTCACATCCCTCAGAAAGAATCAACTTTCAACACCTTAATTTCAGATTTCTAGTCTTTAGAACTATTAGATAATAAGTTTCTGTTGCTCAGGGCACCCAGTTTGTGGTACTTTCTTACCACATTTCCTGGTACAGGAGGGACCTTCACCATTATCTTCCAACAGAGGAGTTCCAGGGCAGCGTGAATGGAATCCAAGGCTTAAAAGTTGAAGTCAAAGCACTTGTAGTAGTTTTTAATCTTTAAAAAAATCTTCCATGGTAACAGAGCTAGAAATAAGAGGGGCAGAAAACATCCTATACTTAAAATTTCAAAATCGTGCCTTCTTCTTCTGTGGATCCTTACTTCTGCAGTGACTTCACCTCTGGCTTCATCCCGCAGAATGTGTCTTCCTGACGTCCATCCCTGATAAATTTGAGTCCTCTTAAATGTAAAAGCCAAAAAAGGTATTTTATTTTTTAATATTAAAATAGGTATCTAATTTAACTCCCATTTCCCTATACCTCTGCCAACCTTGAGTTTCACCAAAACTCAGATTGGACCTCCACCACAACCTTAGTCAAACTCTTCGGGGAAGATCTGTGATACTCCTTAATGATCTGCTTCAGTGTATCATGTTAAACAAAACTGTTCACAGCCGAAAGCCTTCCCAAAAGAAAGGGTTTATTGAGCCACATGCTAGCCAGAAAAGC
>NW_006383018.1:5911686-5918476 GCF_000327345.1 Myotis davidii
TCTATCCAATGTGTTTTTAAATCTATAATTTAAATTTTAATAGAGTAGTTGTGATTCAATAAGTAAAATAATTATCAGATCAATTTTTTTTAATCCTCGCCAAGAATGTGCTTACTGATTTTGAATTTTTTTTTTTTTTTAGAGAGAAACATTGATGTGTGAGAGAAACATCCATCGGTTGCCTCTCATATATGCCCAGACTGGGAATCGAACCCACAACCTTCTGTTGTACAGGACAATGCTCCAACCAACTGAGCCACACAGGCCAGGGTTCAGATCAAATTTTTAACATAACATTCAAAATTCTATACAAGCTAACAAAATCTCCACTACCTTGGGCTCCTGCCAGCTTTGCTCTGATCACCCAACGTTTTTTTTTAAAATTGAATTTGTTGCCAGCAATTTTCTGTTCCTGTTCCACCTGACACTTTCCCCACACTTGAATTCGCTCCACCTGAGAAACACTGGAACTCTCTTGGGGCCAAAGTTGCATTATGCTGAGGGGTAAGGTAGATGCTGATGATGCTAGAAACACACTGGTGTCCTTGGGGCCAAAGTTGCATTATGCTGAGGGGTAAGGTAGATGCTGATGATGCTATAGGTTGACTGGTGTCCACACAAAGTACCTGTGAATGTCACCTTGTTGAGAAATAAAGTCTTTGCAGATGATCAAGTTATGATGAGATCATTAGTGTGGGCCCTAATCCAATATGGCTGTGTCCATATAAAAAGAGACACTGAACACAGGGAGAGGGAGATCATGTGAAGACGCAGGGAGATGACGTCCTTTAGAGGAAATCCCAAGGCTACCAGAAGGTAGGAAAGAGGCATGGAACAGGTCCTCACATCCCTCAGAAAGAATCAACTTTCAACACCTTAATTTCAGATTTCTAGTCTTTAGAACTATTAGATAATAAGTTTCTGTTGCTCAGGGCACCCAGTTTGTGGTACTTTCTTACCACATTTCCTGGAAATTCATATAGTACAGGAGGGACCTTCACCATTATCTTCCAACAGAGGAGTTCCAGGGCAGCGTGAATGGAATCCAAGGCTTAAAAGTTGAAGTCAAAGCACTTGTAGTAGTTTTTAATCTTTAAAAAAATCTTCCATGGTAACAGAGCTAGAAATAAGAGGGGCAGAAAACATCCTATACTTAAAATTTCAAAATCGTGCCTTCTTCTTCTGTGGATCCTTACTTCTGCAGTGACTTCACCTCTGGCTTCATCCCGCAGAATGTGTCTTCCTGACGTCCATCCCTGATAAATTTGAGTCCTCTTAAATGTAAAAGCCAAAAAAGGTATTTTATTTTTTAATATTAAAATAGGTATCTAATTTAACTCCCATTTCCCTATACCTCTGCCAACCTTGAGTTTCACCAAAACTCAGATTGGACCTCCACCACAACCTTAGTCAAACTCTTCGGGGAAGATCTGTGATACTCCTTAATGATCTGCTTCAGTGTATCATGTTAAACAAAACTGTTCACAGCCGAAAGCCTTCCCAAAAGAAAGGGTTTATTGAGCCACATGCTGGCCAGAGAAGCACCAGGTCATTGGGCATGAAGCCTGAGCCAGTGGCCGCAGGGCCAGACGGAGGAGACAACACGTCTGTGGTCCTGGGGTTGACGGGCTCTTTTAGGCATCACGTGGGGGAAGGACAGTGTAAGTTGTTTAGAAATAATTTACATGGGCTATAGGTAAAGGGGCTGCGAGAGGATGAAGCAGGGATAGTAATGGGACAGGTGCTCGTCCACAAGGGAGAAGTGTTTGTTCCTTTGGATTGGTTGGGGGCAACAGTCCAGACAGTTTATGCGTAAGCAGGAAGCAGAACCACCTGATATTCCCCGGTGTCTGGCTATTCTCCTTAGGTGATTGCAAAAATAGCCACATGGAAATTAATTCCAACTTACGCTCGGGAATGTAAGCGGTCTTTTGTTGGCTTTTCCCTGCAGTTGATAACTGATCCACTTCTCTTGTCTCTTCCACCCTCAGGCCTGCTGTAATTTAACTTAGGATGTCTCAGAATTTTCTCCTTGTCAATCACTTACTTTAAGAAAATTCTTTTGGGATGCCCCTTGAAACCATAGTTCAAAACAAGTGTTTGTTCTTGCATTATCTTTAGTAGAGATTTAAAAAACTGTGATAAAATAAATCTATGCACATTGGGGGGAAAGTTTTAAGTTATTTCCCAGTCTTTACTAAATTAACCCTATTCTCATCTTAAAGGTTTCGGCTTTCAACTTTTAGTCATCTTAATTCATAGGGAGGGACCCCTCATCAGTTTCTCCATGTTATGATATATATTGTTTTCCATAGTGCTGTACCAATTTACATTCTCAACCGCAGTGAATGCGGGTTCCTTTTCACTGAAACAGTATGGCAGTTTCTCAAAATATTAAGAATTTAGTTACCATATGACCCAGCAATCCCTCTGTTGGGTATTTACCCAAAAAACTTGAAACATTTATTCTCAGATGTTTTTTTCGCAGATATATACACCTTTATGTTCATTACAGTATTATTTATGGTGGGTGGCCAAGACATGGAGACAACCGAAGTGTCTTTTGATAGAGGATTGGATAAAGGAGTACTACTCAGCCGTAAGAAAAGATCAAATACTGCCACTCGTAACAGCATGGATGAATCTTGAAAACATTATGCTAAGTGAAATGTCAGAAAAAGCTTAGAACCATACGGTTTCACTCATATGTGAGATATAAAACTGAAGCTCATAGATACAGAAAACAGTCTAGTGGTTACCAGAGTGAAAGGAGGGTAGTAAAGGGTAAAGGGGGCCAAATATATGGTGATGGGAGATGATTTGACTTTGGGTGCTGGGTACACAATGCAATACATAGATCATGTATCATGGAAATGTACACTTGAAACATATACGATCCTATTAACCAATGTCACCCTAAAAAATCTTATTTTTTTTAAAAAAAATCCCAAGGATGAGAAAAGTTTAATATAAAAAAAAGATACAAACTAACCAATTGGAAATAAATTTTTAATGCATCAAGTAGGAATAACTAGTTATGCATGTTGAGAGGAAGATTTTCCACAATAAAATTTCTAGATAGAAGTTAAAGTCTCCGCACATGTTTCTCCTCAGACAAAAATTACATGTGCAGTTCTTTAATATTCTCTTTTAAAAGAAGATACAAAGCGTGGTGAAACTATGCTGCTCACTATGTCAACATTCCTTTGAGAGGAAAGAAAGAAAATGATATGTTGTTGGGAGTTCTTTAATTTAACTCTACAAAGATTGAAAAATGTTTTGACTTGCAAAGACACTTTTCCTGAGCTGTACTGAGCTGTAAAACTGCCTGTCTCCCTCCCAGACTCTCCTGTATACAAACGCATTTCTAATTTTTATAAAATGCTACTTTGATCATTTTAGTTCCTTGGTCAAAATTGATTACAGCTTTTTACTGTGTGTCAGATTATGTCTATACTTTTTTTTTCAAGATTCTTGATAATCTCTATCTTTCCCAAATTTTTATTTCACATTTCCCCATCATAAAATGTATTATCTTTATTTTACTGCCTTTTAGTCCCCTGTCAATTCCAATACATATGGATTTACACACACAGTACTCACATACACACACACTCATACACACTCACACACTATATTTCATATTCTGGCCATGGGAAGTCTTAGTTATACTTTTTCCCTTTCCTGATGTCTCCTTATATGTTTTTTTTTCTTCCTCTCCTACCCAGATTCTAAACTTCTTTAAAACTTCAATTTCCTTCTAGGAAGTTCTGTGTCCCTGTAGGAGGCTGCTCTGACAACATTTATCTCAATTACCCCTGCTACTTATGAAGCATGAGACTATCCAGTGCTCAATTAAATACCATTTTTATAGTGCTTTCTAATCTTTTAGAGGCTATATTATAATTTTTTAGCTTCCTTTATATCTCTCATAGTCCTGGGCACATAAACATTCAATCTCAACAATCCCCTTTCCCCCTTTCTGTAGAGGGCTGCACAACATCCTTCTATGAAGAACCCAAGCTATCAAAAGTGTCCATCCACACCCTTCTGTTGGGTAGACACAGGCAATCAGGATCACCGGAAGCCACCACAGTTATCACCATTCCTGTGGACCAAGAAAAGAGGAAACGGCCCGCCCCACCATCAGACCTCCTTCTCCTCCTCTCTCCAATTCTGAATTCTGTGAGACCTGGTCTCCAGACTCTGATCAATGACAATCTTCATAAAGCCTACTTTCCTCCGTAATGTTTTGATGCAAGACCCTCTATTTATCATCTTCCATGTTCTGACCTTCACAATACTCATCTCTTTTGACAATATCACTTCTTTTACTTCTTTTTAAGCTCTTTCCTGTGTCTTCTGAAACTCGGTCCAACACATTAGTTAAGTGAACATTCCTTTACTTTATTACTTAATATAAACTTAATATTAGTTAATATAAACTTGACATTTCCAAATCACTTCTCCTGAAGGTTTCATAATACAGATATCTCAAGGTCAGAATGTATGATTCCAAGATCCATGTCTTCCTTATTTCCTCATGCCACAGCTGGACACGTGGCCCAGCCTTTCATAAAAAAACAAAAACAAAACTATAACTTTGTAGCTCCTGCCAATCTCCCCATTTTTTGCTATCTTCCATTAATCTCTGTTATTATCATACCAGAAACGCCTCTCTGTTACTGTCATACTAGAGTATGCTCATTTGATTTCCCCTAACAAAGTCTTGCATAGAGCAGTTCTCATATTAATAAAATCGCACTTATCAATTCTTTTTCCTTCATGGATCAAGCTTTTGATGTTGTACTTAAAAAACTCATCACCAAAACCAAAGCCACCTAGTTTTTCTTTCATGTTTTCCTTTAATCGTTTTACAGTTTTGTTTTATGTTTATGTCTGTAATCCACTTTGAATTAAATTTTGTGTAAAATGTAAGACTTTTGGCTTACAATTTTTTTTTTGCATACAGATGTCTAATTGTTCCAGCATTAATTATTGAGAAGATAAATTTTTTCTCCATGGGATTGCTTTTGCACATTGGTCAAAATCAGTTAACTATATTTGTTTGGGCCTCTGTGTGCTCTCTATTCTGACCCATTGATCTACGTGCCCATGCTTCCACAAATACTACGCTGTCTTGTTTACTATAGCTGTAGAGTCTTTAGTCTTGAAATCAAGTAGTATGAGTTCTTCACCTTTGTTCTCCTTTAATTGATATGATTACATGCGTTTTCTTCCTTAGCTTGTTGGTATGGTAGATTACATTGATTGATTTCTGAATGTTGTACCAGCTTTGCATTTCAGGCATGTGCCCTGACCCGTGACCTTTTGGTTCATGGGATGATACTTAACCAACCGAGCCACTCCAGCTGGACAGCCCAAACTTAGATCTTGCGTCAGATCTCTCTGAGTTTTAGCTTTCACATATCTTTGACATGTCCATCAGGATGTTTCATAAGCACTTCAAGACAACACAAAAATAACCAATTTCTTAACCTCCATTCTGAAACCTGCCTCTCCTCAAGAGACCTACCTCTCAGTAACTGGGACCATCCACCCACATATTCTAACTTTGGACTATATAAAAACTTGATTTACTCCAACTGCCACACATTTGTCAAATCTGGCTGCATTTCTTTATTCTCACTATCGCAAATGTATTATTGCTAACAACAATAATGCCCTCACCCCCATTTTTCATTCTGTTTTCAAGCAAATCCATTCTACACAATGTAGCTCCATCTGTCCTCAAACCTCTGATCCTCTAATCTTCTCCCTTCTCTACAAATAAGCTTCACAACCAAAAATATGACTCACTTACAACTCACATTGTTCCCTCTTGCTGTAAAGGAGAGCATTGTTTCTTCCCAAAGCTACTGGAACTCCCTCCCACCCCCACCTCCACTCTGACCTCAGCCTTCCTTACCTTAGTGACATTCTTTTGATTTGCCACCATCCTTTCCTACGGGGAAATTCTCTACCCATTTCAAGTTATCTTGCTCAGTCTTTATGCTTCAAATTGGACCAACTGTCACCACTGTAGCCCATTGGGAGGCGGCACATGAACCAGCGTTGGACAATTGTAATATTCCACTCCTGTGTTTATAAAGTCATCTGACCAAAGTGGGGCCTGGCCACTGTCCTGGGGAAGATGACACTCTCTTTTCTGCTTGAAAGGCCCATCTGAAGAGTAAAGACTGAAGAAACATGCAGAGGTGGAGACAAATTTTGCCCACTCAAGGAGCATCGGGAAAGCCAGTGTGGCTGGAGGGGAAGGACCCCGGGGGAGAGTGGTAGGAGGTCAGTCTGAAGAGGAAGTTGGGCCAGATTTTCAAAACATAGCAAAGAGTTTTGATTTGATTCCAAGAAAAATGGGAAAGAATTGCATGGGTTTTGTTGGGAAGAAATATGATCTGATTCACATCATTAGCCTCACTTTCCCTCTTGAAATGCCCTCTGTTCTTGGATTCTTCTGATTTTTCTCTTACCTCTCTCACAGCCTCCCTCTCCTCTACTCAACTGCTAACTACAAACCCTTCTTTGGTTCCTATGCCTCCTTTTCTTTGCACCCCACAGTGTTTCTTGACCCACACCCCCAGGGCTTCTCTGACCCATCTTTGTTCTGACCATTCCCAAACTTAGGTATTTTTAAAGTATGTTTTTATTGATTTAAGAGAGAGAGAGAAAGGGAGAGAGAGAGAGAGAGAGAGAGAGAGAGAGAGAGATCAATTGGCTATCTCCTGCACGCTCTCTACTAGGATCAAGCCTGCAACCCAGGCATGTGCCC
>NW_006383018.1:5918512-5925847 GCF_000327345.1 Myotis davidii
TCACCCAACCGAGCCACTCCAGCTGGACAGCCCAAACTTAGATCTTGCGTCAGATCTCTCTGAGTTTTAGCTTTCACATATCTTTGACATGTCCATCAGAATGCTTCATAAGCACTTCAAGACAACACAAAAATAACCAATTTCTTAACCTCCATTCTGAAACCTGCCTCTCCTCAAGAGACCTACCTCTCAGTAACTGGGACCATCCACCCACATATTCTAACTTTGGACTATATAAAAACTTGATTTACTCCAACTGCCACACATTTGTCAAATCTGGCTGCATTTCTTTATTCTCACTATCGCAAATGTATTATTGCTAACAACAATAATGCCCTCACCCCCATTTTTCATTCTGTTTTCAAGCAAATCCATTCTACACAATGTAGCTCCATCTGACTTTTAAAAAAACAACCAGAAATTATGCCACTGTCCCCACCTAAACACTTTCACGACTTCTTATTGCCAGATTGTAAAAGAAATGTTCAGGGCTTACCAAGCCTTTCATGGTTTGGTCCCTAATTCATTGCCTACCAATTTCATTTCTACTCCAGGTATCAGGCACACGGCTCTTCTTTCATCTCACTGAAACCACCACTCAGTTGTCTGCCTTAATCATCTCATGTGCTGTTCCCTCTGTGCTACACCTCACCTACCCCACCTCTACTAGCCTCGCTTGTTTCCAACTCTAATTTCTTCTCCATGCCTCAGGCTAAATGTCACTCATCAGGGATATCTCCCATTATTCACCTCTTTCCCACTATAGAATAAATTCGATCTCATTTTACTTTTCCACAGCACTCTGAATGTCTCCTTTGTGATAGTCACTGTCTTCATAATTGTCAGGAAGTGAATCTATTTATGTGTCTGCATAGTTAGGGATTTCAGGGAAAATTTGGCGAGGACCTATATTAAAGGACAGATCTTGAAACTTAAAGATAACTGTAAGAGACTTGCCCCTCTGGAGATATGTGCTTGTTTCAAGGGATGATAAAACCCTGGGGCTTAGAAACATCCTAAGAATTGTAAACTCAGAGAAACTTGTGCTATATTCTAAAGGGTAAAGAACAAAGGATCCTTCTTATTCTCTTCCAAAAGAGAGTTCGTGTGCCTTAGGGAGCAAAGTTTTCTCTCACTGACACAAGAAGGGAGAAAGGAGATTCTCAGATTTTTGAGGGTTTCTTCACCCCTAGTACAGACCCCAGTAAGTATAAGGTTACATCTGGCTCTCACTGCATCATCCTAGAAGGGGGGAAAAATTGGAACCAATGGAACTAGTGTAACTTTTACTATAAGTTAGTACAAAGAGTTTGTCCCTGCCCCCAGAAACCTGCTAATTCTCAGTATAATAAATATTGATATTAAAGCATATCATTTAAGACTTAATTTCTATGTTCACAAATAATCTATAATGTCCTTGAGCAAGGGAATCTTTGGGATTCATGATGGTATTTCCAGTGCTTGGCAGCATGTGGTGCTTAAGAAACCTTTGTTGATTGCTTGTTGAATAAGTAAGTGAATTGCCTTGTTGCTGTAAGAATGTCCAAACCTGGAGAGAATTTTTATGAGTTTATTTGAGCCAATTGATGACATATTTCAGGGCGCAAGGTCGCAAGTGCTCCAAAGAAGAACAGTTTTGCAGTTTCTTTTATGCATTTGAAATTAAGGAGGGAATATAAGGAAGATTATATGAAGGTGGTAAAAAGCACGATATGGACTGGGTAACAGGAAAGTTAATTAGATTATGTGTGCTCTAGATTATGTGTGTTTTAGAGGCAGGGGTCTGAAAAGAGGCATTTCAAAAAGGTTCTAAACTAGATACACAGAAACAGTGGACAGGGCTTGTTTAAGGCAAAGATAGGCCTTATACTAAAAGTTATATGCCAGGGGCATGACTACCCCCCAAGACCTGCCCTGTTAGGAATTTATGATCAGGTCACCCTAGAAGGTTACTTTCCATAGAACCCTCCCTTTTTTTTCATCCATAGAACCCCTTTTTGTCCACAGCCTCAATGCCTGAAAAGTTTCAGTCAGTAGCAAGTGAGAGCTGGCTTAACAATGCAAAGCTTGGATGGCTCTCACGCAGATTGGACAGCCTGGTCATACTGTCTGAAGAATCCAGGAGCCAGCGACTGGTTGTTTAGGCTCAGTGCTGATGTGGCCGGTGACAGTGTTCCCTGCCCCTGTAGATTAGTCATGGGCTCCTCATTTGCATGATCTAGCTCTGATTTGTTGCTGTGCTTTTTACATTTCTCAAGGAAGTGCTGCGTCCTCAGAGCAAAGTATACAGCAAACCACTGGAGTATATGGCGCCTTGGATCAAATCCCAGCTTTGTCCTTTGATAGAGGCAACTTACTAGATTCTTTGTGGTTTAGTTTCCTGTGTAAAATGGGTTAAATAACAATATCACAGATATTATGAGGATAAAAGAAGTGCATTTATGCAAAGGAGTTAATATAATGTGTTGTAAGGAAAAAATGAATGAATTAATGTAAAATCCTTAGGAAAATACCTGTCACATAATAGGTTCTATAGAATTTTATTTATTTACTTTTTGCTTACATAGTATTCAATTTTAAAAAGGCTTAGAGAGAAGAAGTCTAATGAAACCATTTTCTATTCTAATGCATGAAGTCACTATTTTTGTCCAATGAAAACTAGTCTGAAAAGCAGTCAACATTATAACCCATAGATTATCTTTGTCTAATAAATCATTTCTTCAAGTTCCATGGTAAGTTTTATTCCTAAAATAATCTCCCCCGAATTAGTGCATGGTAAGTAAAATCTTTCTTGGAACTGTCTGGATTATGGAAAAATAAGAACCACATCTGACTCCATACAACTAAAAATACAGGTATATTTTTAGTTACAAGAAACTATTGTTAGACATTCCAAAAAAAAAAAAAAAAGTAAGAAAACATTCTCTAGTTTCCAACAAGCCAGGGAACTGTTTTCAAAGGCTTTTTAAAAATTCATGTTTTTGTGCTTGTTTTTGTTATCATTTGGAGGTCTGTTTTCACAAGATGAAATATGATATTCAGAAGGGCAAAGAGGCTGTTTAGGAGCAACTGAAGCTTATTGTTCCTTTAATAGCTTAAGTCTCTTTTTATCCATTTGACAAACAATTATTTAGGCAAAGTGCTGTGTTTGTCTATGTGTTGATTTATGATGTACAATGAGCCAGCAGCTTCTCCTTGGTGATCAGGGAGGCACAGCCTTGCTCAGTGTCCTGAAAGGGACCTAGAAGAGTTCATAAATCTCATTATGTAACACATGGCACCATCATCCACCCAGCTTTTGGTTGGACAGCCTTACCAAAGACATCAAGGTCTGAGTTTGACCTCTGCCTGAACAGGTTTTAGCCTTGCTCAGTGGTTTCGGGTCACAGATCATACTTTGACCTAAAAGTCTAACCCTGAAGTTGTAATTGGGCAAGAGGGCACGTTAGAGCAAAGGTGTTATCAGTGATATTGCATGTTTACACTGTATGAATTCCTACCTGAAGGATGGTACTTGATTTTTATTTCTATCAACTTTGTTTAGGAGCTTAGGATCCAGTATATAATACTTAAATAACACGATTGATAACATAACTAATGGGCATATAAATTTTATGTGCCAAAGACTGTTACCACATGCTTTACATTTATTGACTGGTTTTAATTTTTTTCAGCACCCCTATAAGGAAAATGCTATAATATCATCCCCATTCCATACATCAGAAAACTAAGACAGAGAGAGAAGTTATGTAACTTTCCATGGCTATTAAGTGTCAGAGCTTGGAAGGAAATTTAGACAAGTCTGGCTGCAGAGTCTATGTGCCTGACTATGTGACACTCAGGTGAAAACCCACTGTTTTCACACATCAGTCAACACACCACAGATAGTCTCTTTAGTTATTTGACTATTGAGTTCTCATTTGAGAAAATTGTGTTAATTGCTGCATTGTACTTTGTAAATAAACTGACAGCACAATACATGATCTGAAGATGTTAGCAAACAGAACTATTTTGATCCCTTTACTATCCCAGTAAATGGCTCCTTGGTGCCCCAGATACCACCACGTCCAGACATGCAAACTATTTTCAGTTGAGCTCCAATTTACCCTTCCCATCCTCTCCTGAGATACTTTCTTCATGGTCTTTGCATGTCCTGCACATAAGTTGTCCTCTTTCTACCTATTCACTTTAGCCTGAAATCACCTTTTTTCTTTGAATTTATACAGCAATTAATGATAGTGCATTTTCCTGACTATATTATATTAGAAATTATGGCATCTCCTCTATTATTGATTTGAACTGCTATTAAAATCTTTGGTTAACTTCTCACATATTTGTGTCTCTCTAACTCTTAATAGAACTCTAAGTTCCATGAGGGCAAAGACCTAGTCTTAAGCCTGAAATAAAATGCTTAATGTAGTTTGCATGTATATATTACAGCCATAATCCATCTCTTAATAAATATGAATCTTTCCCAGATTGAGGAGAAATGATGAGGGTCATTAAAAATACTATTAATATGGGTTGCTTTGGTTTCAGATCAATACAATCATCTGCTCACTTAGGAATTGTTCCATTGCTATCTTCTGTATTTCCAACTCATCAAAAATATATTAATAAAAAAAATTGTTCCATGTCTACTCTATATGAAACAAACTTAACATTATGGTTTTATTAGGTATGTGTAATTCATGGTCCTGGGTTGTAGGGAACATACAATCTAGTTGAGTTTCTGGATTTTACATCTCTATAACATTTACCTAACACCCTTAGGAATTATGTGATAAATACTAAAACGGTCCTGATCATGTGAGAGTTCCGGGGAGGAAGTTCAAAGAAGGGGCACTTTAAACTGAGATGCTCTGTCTATGGGGGTGGAATTTGAGTTGGGTCCAGAAGTTGAGCAGCATTTAGAAAGAAAAAAAAAAACAGAAGCGAGAAAAGGTATTTCAGGCAGGCATATTTACAATGAGCAAAAGGAAATATGTTTGTTCTATATTTAGAGGACGATGTAATGAATAGTTTAGTAATGAAAGATATAAGTTGTAAGGTTGGTCATGTAAGTTGGATTGTAGAAAACTATAAATATCAGAGTCTTAGACGCTGGGAAGCCAGCAAAGGATTTTGAGCTTGATAGTAAGTATAAGATGTCCAATTTGGACTGAAGAGAGATTGGAGGCTGGGTATTCAGTAAAGACTCATTAGAGTAAATAGATTTTAAAAACCTTAGCATTGGAAGTGCCTTCCTTAACCAACTAGATCTCATTTAGGTAGAAGAGAAAATTGGAACTCAAATAGGTAAAGAAAAATTGCTTAAGAACATGGTATAAGGTTTTTCTTTTTCTTTTTAAATTTTATTTTATTTTTAGATCACAAACGTATAATTTCAAAAGCATTTTGTTAACCTTAAAAATGAGTTTAAAAGTCTGAGTTAAGGGCAACACTACGAGATACTGACGTATATTTTTGGGCTAGAAACACATTAAAGGGCATAGTTTTAATGGAATTGATTTAAAAACTCAAGACTTTGCCATTCAATAGGCTGTTTGTCTTAGATATTAAAGCATCCTTTTAATTTAAGGAAAATTGTATGCTAATAAATAATTCCTAATTATATTGCATTATTTGATAACCAGTGTTATTTTCATTATGTTAAATGGTAGCAGTGAACATGAGAGTGATGCCTCATAGTTCATTGATAAACTATTATTTTATTGCTGGATTTATCACTAAGACAGCTTACATCATTTTCACATCATTTAATAAAGTCAACATGTTTTCAAGGTTATTGACATTTCTGTTGATTTTGAGTGGATTTTAATGTTTCTTTGCACTTGGGTAGGAACTGACAAATCTAATTAAAAGACAATTGCTCATTTCCATTAAGCCACCATGAAATATGGATCATAATAGTCCGAGGTGAACAATGAGAAGAATAGTGATAAAACCTGAAAAACCAACCCATCTGCTCAAGAAATTTCCTTACTACTAATAATTTTTATCCATTATTTAACTTCTTTTGAAATATGTGATACTTCCCAGTGGCCAAAGGCCACCAATGGAGATCAACATATTAAAAAATCAGTTGAAGCTTTGTATGCGAAGGAACTGCTGAGCTAAAGCCAGCCCATTTTTGTAATATCTTAATCAATAAAGGGAAAATTTTTAAAAAAGCAACAAATAAAGCTGTGTATGTCTTAGAAAAAATAAAAAATCAGTTGAAATTTAACTTTTGGAAAAAGTTGGTTTAGAAAAATATTCCAACGTTTCTACAATGTTGTAAAACTTCTTATCATTTAAAGAAAAAAATCTTATAAAATTTGATGTGCCTTTATTTAACACAGAGTTTCAATCTGCCCTTAAATGTAAGGATGTTGGTCTATAGGCAGACATTTATTTATGTGTTTATTCAGTTTATTTATCCAAGGAATGCTTATTGAGTGCCTAAGTAACTGTGATATAAGGTAAAAAATGAAAAATCCAAAAAAGATATGTATGGCTAGAATGCTAATAGGGTCAGCATACCTTTGCTCTAAAATTCATAGTTGGGGGACTAGGAACTTTTTACATAAGCTCCTGTGAAATTATTGAAGTCCCTCAATTCTTTCACCAGGAAAGACCAGGTACATTTGCACTGTTGGTACACACTTAAATGTAAGTGTAATACCTGAAAGTATAGTCGGAGAATATGTAAAGAAATTATCAAGGTCAATGCCCAAACAAGCTACTAGTTCACAATGATTTCTCTCAGTCTTTGCACGTGTCACTGTAGCTAACATCAAATGCTTCTACCGTTTTTTGCTAGATTTGGAATTTAGGAGAAACAGTATAAGGATAGTTTTGATTCAGTCCACTGTGTTGGACTTGAAAATTAGTAGTTTGGGGGGTATACATGTTAACTGTGTTAGAAAGATAGTTGTGTACAAGTGGAGGATTGTAGGACTTGTTGTCTTCTAGTTTTTATGCAAATGTGGATGAAGGTTCTGAATCTATGGAGTGCATTAATTCCCTACCTCCCAAACAGCTTAATCCAAGGAAATTCACAATTAAACCCCCTGCGTGTGTGGGGGCTTGCCTGTCTGTATGCATATGTGCATGTACTTCCTTAGACAAGCTGCAGTAAGTTGAGCGTCCTCAATGAAGGGCTTTAGTGTAGTTTCTTTAGGGTTCCATGTCTCGGTTGCTGGGATTTTTTTATTCAAATAACGATTATACTGACAAGGTTTTGTGATTTAATTATGGCAAATTCATTTCATTACTTTTATTTTATTTTAATTTCCCCTTTTCCCAACTCTCCCTCCTTCCTTCCCATCTTTTGTCTTTCTTCCTCGCCCC
>NW_006383018.1:5926074-5928052 GCF_000327345.1 Myotis davidii
CCCGCTGCCCCCCCCCGGCTTTTTGCTCTTTGCATAATTTTACCAATAGGGGCATTGTGGAGGTGGGCAAAGGATATTGTCTAAAGATAAAGTAGGATTAAATTAGTGACAGTGTGAAAATAGCAAAGATAAAACATGCCACCACTTAGTTTAGTAATTTGTATCCTATTGCTATACCTTCAGAGTATTCAGATATTTAATCCAGAAGTTATTTGGGAACCTAAATTATCTAAGTGATTATTTTAGTGCTCTACTGTATTTGTTATGTGAATACAGTTATTAAGTGAAACTTTAAAGTAAATTTACCAAAAATATAAAGAGAATATATGCATCACAAAAATGATTATTGAATATATCCATGTAGATAAACATACATTGTCCTATGTGTTATTGGGGCATACACAAGAAAGCAAAGAACAACTAGAAATTTTTGGACTGTTATAAAGTACTTATATTTTGTTTAAAAATTAAGATTTTTAAATTGCTTTCAATACTTTTTAAAAGGCTATACCCAATATGTAGATAAGTTAGACTTGAATGTAAAGTAAGGAAAACCTTTGCTTCAAATTCTTCTTAGTGCTTTGTCATTAATTTGAGAAAAGAACTTAAAAAAGATGATGTCTACTCTTATAATAAAAATATTTATTATAAAAATTATCACATTTCTCTGTACATAATTAAAGGCAAAAATACAATTTATACATTAATAATTTAAGTGGGTCTGAGCAGTATCTATTCAGTAGAATTCTAAAGCTCTTCTGTAAATTTTACAAATACCAATGTCATCTGTTTCTATTTTAGAGAACTCCATTTACACAGTTGATGTCATTGAGATAGCAACATTTCTTTTTCTCTAGTGTCTTAATGATAGTCCACGGTATTTGGGTTAATTAATTAATCAGCTGCTTTAACTCTTTGGTAAACATAAGTATTTACATGCAAAAATGTTTAAATTTCAGTAAAAACTGAATATTCAAATAATTTATAGCAAATAGTTTTGTGTAAGTAAGAAATGTATGAGCCAGAATCCCATCATCAAGAAAAATCCCTACCTAGGACTTCCGTGATGAAATTTGAAACAAATGGTTGATGCTTCTATGGCTACTACTAGAAGCACCACAACACTAGGCCGCGATAAAATGAAGTACAAATGTTAAGTTTAACACATAGATAGTATTGATTATTTTCCAATGCACCAAAGTCTCGTTTTTTCTATATCCCAGTTTAAACTTCAATTTGACACATGAGTTTATTATCTCATTACAACCTAGTATCTTGCAAAACTGAGAGAGCATTTTAAAAAAGTCATACTGCTTTGAAAGACACCAATTCATCCTTTTGCCAATATGAACCATTTCTTGAAATAATTTGTGGGGGATATAACAAAATGCCCTTCCTTCTTTCCTTCTTTCCTTCTTTCCTTCTATGTTGTTGTATGCCAGGGGCTGGGCTTTCTATGCGTTTTCATTTAATTCTCACAATAGCCTTCCTTCTTTCCTTCTTTCCTTCCTTCCTTCCTTCCTTCCTTCCTTCCTTCCTTCCTTCCTTCCTTCCTTCCTTCCTTCCTTCCTTCCTTCCCTTTTTCCTTCTTTTGTTTTTCACTCCTTCTCTAAGGAGTGCCCTGTCAATGTACATATTATACCTGAACTCCCCAAAAGTTCCATATGCATTGCAGCTGTCATTCATTAGCTCTTAATGCCACTGATTCAAAAGGAAAATATTCTGGCACAAAATCCTTTTCTTCCCAGGCTCCTTGTTAAAAACACTCCAAGAAGTATTTAAATTCTAATGTTCTTGGATTATTTGATACTTAGGAATTTTTTACACACATGTTAATTCTGGAGTGTAGAGTATAATTGAATACTTAAAAAAAACACACCTTTTTTAATCTAGAAAATGGATGTCTTTGGATTGCCACCACTTCAGGGTAGAGAACAGGCCTTCTCTCTGAATTAGGTTCCGAATGCATGATTTCTTT
>NW_006383018.1:5928098-5935222 GCF_000327345.1 Myotis davidii
TCCAACCTACTATTTACCAACAAGATGAGAGATAGTTTTGCTCTCACTTTGGCAACTCTTCTCCCCCTCCAACCACCAACATTCTGAATTCAGTGCATATTTTAAATTCGCCCAAGATGAGGTACCTGGCAATAAGCTCACTTACTATGTGAGGTGTGAACAGGGAAAGCAGCGTAATAAAGGCCCTGTATTTATCAGAGAAGGTTATCTTCGGCGTTTTTACAGAGGCTCAAGGCCTTGGCCGCAACTTTTAATAAAACGTTTTGACTTATTTGTCATTCAAAGTGAATGCTATTTTAGTCACCAGTTTTTCCTCCCTAGAGCGCATAGATAGATACAAAATGTACATTTACATACATTTCTAGACATATAGTATGAACTAAGCCCCACTTCTTTGAATGGCAGGAAAATACTGATATAATTGACACTTGATATTCAATAAATACTAATTATCTTATGACATTAACCAAAGGTCTAAACTCTAAAACATCACTCTATTGAAACTGATAGCCTATATCTTCACTGCCCTTCTCTTCCCATTCCTGTTGACAAAGAGATGACAAATTGAGGCTTATATCTTATTCGGGTTTTGATATAAACCCAAGCATTATTCTCAATTTAAAGAATAAAGAGCTGGCCATGTCTTAACTCCTGCAGTCCTGGTCCTGCTCTGTGCTCTCCTGGGTCACAGGAATGAGCTTTGTTCTTCTTCCCCTCAGTGTCCTGGTCAAGGAGTTCTGTGGCTGGTGTTTGAGGGAGAAGAGTCCGCATGCAGACATTCAGAAAGCAGCGCTGGCACAGACCCACTTTGATCCCTTAAAGTGCCCTGAGCGTCCCTCCTCACACGGCCACTTTTTCCTTCGACAGGTTCTTTGGTTCCTTGCTTGGGATGCACCAGTCGTCAGCCTCGGGGTTCATCTGATAATGCTTAAAGGCTGATTTGTTAAAGACCGGGAGTTTCTCTACAGACTCGGAAGACAAAGCCTGCAGAGGATGAAGAAACAAGTCAAACCAAAGGAACTAGGCAAGGCCTCATTTGCACTTGAAGTGATTATTCAAAAGAAATTCAGAGGTAAGTTGTCCACCATTCAAATACCTTCCTTTCATTAATTTAGTAATATAAGAGCACACCAGAGCCCATAGTATGTCAGGCACTGTATAAAAGAAAACTAAAAGGAAATATTGATCTTTACCCTACAGGGGATGAAATAGAATATGTACAATTTAAATTAGGGAATAGAATTTGTGTTCAATATTCACACATAGCCTTTGTTTGGATATTACCAATATGATAGAGTTGCATAGCAAAGCTATCCTGTCCAAGGAAAACCTTTGTATCTGTGACAGAGTTCTAATCTGATACTATAAGTCTATGAGCTACTAATCTTTCCCAATACTATGAAGACTTTGCCTTATTGAAGAAACGAATGTGCTCTAGGCCGTGTGACTCAGTTGGTTGGGCATCATCCAGTGCTCCAAGAGGTCATGGTTCAATGCCCGGTCAGGGCACATGGCCGAGTTACAGGCTTGATCCCCGGTCACGGGTGTGCAGGAGGCAGCCGATCAATGGTTTGCTCTCATGTCAGTGTTTCTCTTTTCCTCTCTCTTCCTCTTTCTCTCCCTTCCCTTCTCTCTCTCTCAAAAAAACCCACAAAAAAACAATAAACTATTTTAGAAAAAAAAAAAAACAATTCTGAGAGATAATATGCGATTTTTTTTTTTTTAAAAAAGAAAGAAATGCATTAGTTATTTCAGATGGTCAAAGACCACTTGGCAAATAATTCCCTGGCACAGAATGGGAGCCTAGAAGCTTAATGTTTTAGTTACTAATATCTGTAAATCTATTTTCATTTGAAATAGTTGGCAAATGAGAAACAGAATCAGGACAGTGACCTTAACAAATAAATTGAGGTTTTATCAGAAATAGAAAAACATTTACCAAGTTTTAAATTTTAAACAGAAAATGCCAGGTATCTTCCTGACAACTTGTGAGCAGTCAGCTGTCTTTCCCTGGATTTCTAATGTCAGCTTAAGGTCTTGAATAACTCAGTGTCAGTTAATTTTGAGGCTGGAACATTATTAGCACCTTTTTCTCACAAATTGAAGTAAAACAAAAGTACAGCTCTTCTCACAGATGCCAAAGGAGTTGCCTTAAAAATTTCACACAAGCCTGCCCTCTTGGGCAACAATTTTGCTTCACTGGAGGCATGTAGCCTAGCTTTACCTCCTTGTTGGTAAGTTACCATATTAAATATTAAACAATATATCTACATCTACCAAACAGAAACTAGAATTACTTCTGGTCATTATTTGCATGAACTCACTTTGGGGTTTTCACTGTGGACCACAGAATCAGGGCTGTACACGAAGCAATCTTTTAAAAAACGATTTTGTTTTCTATTGAATTTAAAGTATACCTTTAAGTAGATGATAGCATCTGTGCCATATCCTGATAAAGAGTAGAGATTCAGGTCTCCTTGAAAGTACTTGGCATAGAGACGAGAAATAGGCAAGCCATAACCAAAACCGGCCTGGAGAGGAAGGATCAGTTATTGGTAAAAAGGCGGACATGATCATTGAAATACAAAATGTGGGAAGTTGTTGCTACTGTGCTTCATAGAATCTAGTTAAATATCTCCTGCTTCCAACCAGGGGCCCCTTGAATTGTTTCACCATTTTAGTTTGCTTTATCATTCTTCCTCATATCCCCCGGGCCCAATTTAAACTGATGAACTTGCCTAAACACTTCCTTGTAATCCTGGCCCTTCTTTAGAGCTAGGTGGCTGGGATGAACTTTGCCATATAATTGTTCTTACCAAAGGAGCATTCCGGGAGTTATCCATCACAGGCGTTGGTGCGGTGGAGTAGGTATAACTAAAGAGGCGGTCAGTGATCCTCAGGGGAACGCCGCCTCCTCTGTCTGAAATCTTAAACAAACAAACGAGTCATCAGAGCCACACATTCAAAACAACGTGCCTTCGTCTCTATAAAAATGTCCTTCCTGCATCAAAAAGTCACCTGGTATATGGCTTTGATCTATTGCCATATCTTTGATTTATTGGTGATTTTTTAAATTATCTCAAGAGATACTCAAAAGATAAATAGAGGATGGTTACCTTAATTGTAAGATCTTCTTTTCCCAAGACAACAATCACCTCAAC
This sequence comes from Myotis davidii, assembly GCF_000327345.1. Classification (NCBI taxonomy): domain Eukaryota; kingdom Metazoa; phylum Chordata; class Mammalia; order Chiroptera; family Vespertilionidae; genus Myotis; species Myotis davidii. The sequence continues at coordinate 5,931,260 of NW_006383018.1, forward strand.
TGGGGTGAGGGAAGGCAAGTTTTCCTGGTGTTCAACTGTTGCCCTCATTGCATTCTAAAGAAAACAAAAACATAAAAAAATCGAATGGCAGAATAATGAGGGACAATAAGTACCTGTTTTTTATGTTTAAAATAAAAGTAGCACAGAGGGTAATTCAAAGTTCCCATTCTTTTAAGTTAGTCGTTATAATAACTCTGTAAATAGCTATTTATGAATATGCCACGTAGGGTGTAAAATGAAAAGTATGCATTTACCATGTCATATATTTCCTGGGAGTAATATCTAATAGGAAAACAATTCTCTTACTTGTCAAGTTCTTTTTTGTAAACTTAATTTAAAGGTAAAAATTGATTTGTATAGCCCTCTTTTCTGTCTTTCCATTACATTTTACATCCAAACACCAAAGACTATTACACATCACAAAGGAACAGTGAACCATTGAACCAACTTATTGGCTTTTATAAAATTTGCTGGGAAAAGATTGTTACTATTTAAAAGGGTAGTACACAATTCTAAATTAAATTTCAATGTACATGTGATTATCATCTTCACTTTTACCAATGATGGCAAAATAAAGCTGAGTTGGACCATTCAATTTAAAAGTAAATCAATCAAACAAAGAAGTATCTTTTGTCCTTTAACAGAGAAGAAACTCAAGTTTTCAGACAACTAACTATATGATTCTCATACAGGTGCAGTTTTGGTGTATTTCACCCATTTTTCTCTCTAACTTCCCAGAAAATTATCTGCTTTCTGGTTTCTATTTAGTATGACGTTCTAATCATTAGCTAATGTGAAATAAGCTAGATCAGATGTCTGCAGTATAATCAATACCTAATTGTACTAACATTATTAACATAAGTTAGGAAATACTATGTTTTGAGAAGAGTTACATAAGAATTAGGAGCAAATTTCACATTTTTTAGCCCCCCTCCTCCCCAGTCCAGAGGACTCTTGGAAGCATCGCAAAGTGTTTCCTATCTTTTGGTGGAAGTACCAAGTTGTAGTTTGGTCTTAGAACCCAGGACAGGATTTGATTCCAGCACCTGGCTACCCCACACCAGTAACACCTACATCCTCTGAGAGCTGGATAGAAACGGAGATTCTCAGACCTAAAGAATCAAAATCTCTATCTGGGACAGAGCCTAAGGATCTGTTTTCACAAGCCCTCTAGGTGATTCTAAGCACAGGGAAGGTTGAGAAGCACTGCCCTCCAATCTTGCCATGAAACGTGGATGGTGGAACAGCAGCAACACCTGTTAGCGTACTAGAAATTCAGAATCTCAGGCCCCAGCCCAGACCCACTGAGTCAGTATTTGCATTTTCACAAAACCACCAGGTGATTCACATGGACATTAAAAGTAGATCATGGAAGGAATGGACTAGGACTGTCCTCTGACTCAGATTGAGATCCTGCCACTTACAGTAATTCTGAACCTGAACCTGTGGATTTGGAATGGGAGCAGCCTGTGGGGGTGGGAGAAACGAGGCCTCATTCCGCGAAGCGTTCACCCCATGAACTTTTTTAATGAATGCATGAATGAATGGAGCTTTGTTGGACACCTGAACAAATATGGGACTAGGGAGCCCTTGAGACATCATGAATCATATTGTACATTCTCAAATACATGCTGATACTACAAGGAACTCGATGTACCCTTTCAAACATTCACTGTAGCCTCCTGTTAGGAAGGAGCACAGAAGCTTGCTTGGGAGAAGAGAGTGATGCTCTTGTTTAGTCAGAAATGATAAAGGACAGAAAAAAGAAAACAGGGAATTTAAAAAACAAAACAAAATTGCAATCATTGTGAAGTCATACCTTGAATAGTTCAAAGAGCATATGGTGCAGGTGAGAAGGAACATACACAATGTGAATTGGCTGCCCTGGAGATTTTCCTAGAAAAAAATCAAACTCATTAGAATCGGTACATAAATATTTCATTAAAATAAACTTCCATATCTATTTAACTAATATTTCAGACTTAAAACACGATTGGAATACTCCCCATCTTCCTCACTCCAAAATCCTACCCTAGAACCTTCCTTCTTAAACTGAAAACACAACTGGCTTATTTTCAATATGCTATTACAGTTGCTACCTAGAACTCTATAATTAAGTTTTGCATTTCTCTACAAATGTATAAAGCAGATGAAGTGTTCAGCAAGGGTGCTATAAATTAGGTTATATGGCTTTTTTCTATTTTCAAAAATTTTGTACCGGACAATTTTAGAATTAAAATTATATGCATTAATTTGCATATAATTAATTTGTCTATAGTATAACATCAAAATTTATGCTAGCTATAATTTTCATATTTTGAAATTGAAATAACACATGGGAAATTACTCAATGATGCATGGGAAAATAACACTTCTGATTATTCTTGATTTTTATCATCCAAACATTAAATCTTACAGACTAAATATGCTCAAATTTCACCAACAGACTAAAGAAAACAGAGAAACAAAAACCTCATAATACTGTTTGAAAAGAATTATTCTTTGGTTTGCCAGGCCTTGGCAAAGTTTGAATTAGAAAACACAAGGTCTGGCTCAGTGCCCTCTTTATTTTATCAAACAGTTCAAGCAATTTATCTACAAGTTATGCAACAATGCTGTTAATGCTTAGAGATATTTTTCAATCTTTATTGCACTTTTATTTTTAGTTTAGCAATCAATTGTATTTGCATAACCCCACCCCATGAGTTAGGCTACCCATAATTTGAGCAACTTGATTTTCACTCTCACCACCAACAAACATTGTAACTATTACTTGGAAAAGATGTCTACTTTGAATTGAAAGGAGAATGTTACTGTCATGTTTGGAGAAGCAACTATGGAATAGGATAAAAATAATGCCTTGCATTCCTCACGCAATCGTTTCAGTCAATGTGGGAAGACTCATATTCGTTCAGGTACCCCACAGTTGAAGCTACTAAATATAGTATGCTCTGCTTCCAAAACTGGTATATACTTATAGTGCAATTTAAAAATCTTTTGGTGAGAACATTTAACATGAGAGCTACCTTCTTCAGTATTTAGGTGTACAGTATAGTATTATTACCTATAAGCAAGGCGTTGTACAGCAGATTTCTAGAAGTTATTCATCTTGCATAACTGAAATTTTATACCCATTGAATAGTGACTCCCTATTTCTCTCTCCCCCAGCCTCTAGCAACCATCATTCTACTCTCTGCTTCTCTGAGTTTGAGATATTTTAAATATTTCATGTAAGTAGGATATTGCAGTATTTGTCCTTCTGTTACTAGCCTGTTTCTTACAGTACAATTTAAATTATTTTTGTTTCTAGACCTTATGAGTAACCTTATTGGAATTAATTAGGAGGGTATCTCCACTACCAAGTGGTGCCTCCCATATCTAGTCTCCTATCCCCCCTTTTCTATAGTAAGCAATTTTTCTTTGACCTAAGATATTAGAACTAAGTTGCTACTCTACATTCCAAACTGTTCAAACTATTCTTCTTTAGGAATTATTAGTAGCAACTGAATGTGCTCAATGGGAACTTTCCAGTTGAGATAAAGAGAACCTTAGCTTCAAAAAAGAAGTGTACAAACTCTAGGCATGTTCAGAAGGGGAAAATGGAACACAAAAGTTGCTCTGTGTTTACAGTATTACTCATACTGAGAGAACACTGAGTTTTCCATAGATTAAACTATATTTTATTTATAGCTTACCGTTCACTTGTGTGAGTTTTAATTCAGGAGATGTTAAATAATACTGATCACACAGCATCTTTGCGCACTCATAGGCATCTGGAATAGAAGGTTTTTTTCATAATGATGAAATGAATTTCTGCCAAGTACAATTGTCAAGTGATCTTCACTGTGTACACTACCCTTAGCCTAAAATATTCATTAGAGTGCAATGTATGTATACAAAAGTACCTTGTAAATATTTTATTAAAGAAAGAATTATGACACTAAGGTATAGCTATAACAGCAG
>NW_006383018.1:5935275-5943740 GCF_000327345.1 Myotis davidii
ATATACATTAACCTCTGATGTTTGGATTTTTTTATAATACTATAAATGAATGTTTAAACCCCTGACCCTCGTGCTCGCTTCGGCAGCACATATACTAAAATAAACCCCTGACCCTCAAAAGTAAAGGGCCTCCATGACAGTACTTATAAGAATATAAAGGGTAAACTCTGAATATAAATTCATTTATAGAGCCACCTCAAACATATGTCAATCATAGAGTGTACATTTTCAATAAAGGAAATGAAGAAATCTAGAAATTACCTTGGATCACGGCTACTACATCACAGTTTGGATCAATACTTCCAATGTGGGTTGGGTTTCCTGTCTGTGAGTCACTAAATAAAAGAACTGTTGAAAAATAAATACAAAAATAAATATATGAAAATCAGGACAATCATGATTAGAACACCACTGACAAAGAATGTGACCCACCAAATAGTAAAACATCGAGTTAGAGTATGGCTTATAGTCTACCCTCATCTCTGTATATCATGATTATGGTTAACTTACTGTGTTGGTTCATTAGCATCCGGGTAGAAATACGGTTCATGTAAAATCGGTCCAAGAAATACTGAAGATTTTGGTTGGTGACTGGGTCAAATTCATAGCCATTTTTATATTCTATGATTCCTTGTGCCATTGTAGGAACCACATTATGGTTTCTATTTCGAACTTTGATGAGAGTATCTACAAACCTAAGGCAAAACACATTTATATTTAGTGAAAGTTCAAGTAAGGTTCTGTCACTTATATTTTTTAGATTATTAAGTGCACATATCATTTATTAGAGGAGTATGTCTGGAAATAGTCACAGTTTAGACACTTATTCTAAGGCATAGAACTTACTCTGCTAATGCTTTCTGGTCTTCTGGGCTTTTCTCATGGAATTCCACCAAATCCATCAGGCTCTGGATATACCTGTAAAGTGACAAGTGTGCTTTCAGATTTTAAATTGAATAGTCAGATACAAGTGGCTGAAAATATACTATCTTTTTCAAATGCTTTGAAAAGAGAGAGGATTATGTTTAAAATTAAAAACTCCAGGACATTTGGAAAACAGTATCTCTGAAGAAAGGTGGTGGTGGTGGTGGGGGGTGGTAGTTTATAACTTTAACTCTTAACTATCTAAGTTAAAATTTATATTTCTTTAAGTATTCCAGATCAATATTCAGTTTTGTTTTGTTTGGCAACAGTTGTGTTATTTTGAATAGCAAAAGGATTTAAAAACAACTTTTTAAGAAAGACTTCATATTTTTTTCCTGCTCCCTTCATAGGTGAGTAGAAGTCTTGAACACAGCAAACACTATGGATTGAATCTGTGTTTCAGATTGTGATTGTTGAATGGACATATAATACATATTTTTAAAAATACTTTTTTATTGATTTCAGAGAGGAAGGGAGCAAGAGTTAGAAACATCAATGATGAGAATCACTGATGAGCTGCCTCCTGCACGCCTCCTACTGGGGATTGAGCCTGCAACCTGAGCATGTACCCTTGACTGGAATTGAACCTGGGACCCTTTGATCTGCAGGCCAACACTCTATCCACTGAGCAAACTAGGCAGGGCAATACATATTTTCCTTGAATCAATGAACAAAAAGCTGTGTATTCTGTGATTAGTGTGAGGCTCTGATGCATATCTGCCTCGGTGCATATCCTGGCTCTATTCTCTGAAAATCTGCTCCTTTGGGTTATATACCCCCTCTGAGCCTCAACATCCTTATTTATAAAATGAGATGATAACAGACACTGAGTGCTGGCTGTGTGCTATTTTTCTAAGTGCTTTTTAATGGATTACCTCATTTAATTACACTCCAATATCCCTCTGAGGCATATGCTTCATTCTCCTCAATAAAAATGGGGGAATTGAGGCATAAAGAATTTAAGATAATTGCCAAGAATTCCACAATGAGGAAAGGGCAGAAGCAGGATTTGAACTCAGAGCCTGCTCTGTCAATTGGTTTGTAAATGAAAAAGAGTAGGCCGTCTCTGAATAGTAGTCATTCATATCTACTAGGATAGGATTCCTTTCACAGTATCAAACTGTCTTTTATTATTTAAAATACAAAGCAAGTTGTAACTGTCAATTCGTTTTCATATTTTTTCTGGAAGTAAAAATTATATTGCGAGAGAATCTTTTTCAGGATAAAAATGTGTTTCTGCTTTTATAGCTTTATAACTGCCTTTATAACTTATCTAAATTAATAAACAATTCTTTACATATTTAAAAAGTATTACTATTCAGATCACCTGTTTCCAACTATGATGTTAATATATTATAAGAATTCATAGTTAGATATCTGTTTTAAAATTAGAGACTTTTTCAAAATGGTTCACTACTTACCAGCTTTTAACTAACTGCACTGAAGAGGTATTTACTAATTGATCAGGGAGGATATCAATTTCCTTCAGGATATTGGCAAGCCTCACAGGTAATTCTTGTCTCAAAAATGCAAAAGAAGTTCTTTCACATGCATTTTCCGAACCTGTAATAAATAACACTTATTTAGTATTTGGAAACGAGTATGACCAAATGACATATTTGAATAGCATTAACTATACAGTATTAAATACACACATATATTATAAAATTATATTTCACCCTAATTTCATTTACTGTTCAAAAGTGCCTTCTAGTCTTTTTCTAATTTTAAAGTTATCAATATGAGAATTATTGTTTTGTTTTGGAAGAGGATTCACTTCCAAAGAGTCCGAATATTCTACAGCTCTTAATATTCATAAAAGAATGCAGGGTTCAGTCAACGCCACAATGTTCAGAGTTCTAGATATGAAACTGGAGTGGGAGATAAGGGAGTTGGGTGGAGGTCATGTTGTTTCCAGACTAATAATAATACCACATTTAAGTCCTTGACATTTTCCTTGTAAGGTCACTGCAGAATGTCTGTAAATATTTTCAGCAGTAATGCAAATATATGACAAACTTTAATTTGATAAAGAAACAAAGAAATTTGTTAGGAACGCAGAGATGTTCCCTGTGGAGGGTGGCTAAGGGATAAAAATCTCAATTAATTCGAGGCTATTTTATAATATTAGGAACCTTCTCCAAGAAGTACTATGAAAGTTCCTCATTCATTGTTCAATGTTGACTGAAAGCAAAAAGTATTGTGACGGAAGCTTTGGACGGATAGAAGAGGAAAGATGAGCTCAAAACACCCAGCCTCAGTGAAGCTACAAGTGGCCTCTACCTGTAAGCAGGTACCACCTGTCAGAAAGAAGCCAGATGTAGAAGAAGGCAAGGGGCGCTGGCGAGGGGCTCCGGGGCAGCAGGAAAACGGGCCCCAAGTTGTTTTTAAGCAGTGAGACCAGCCCTCCCTGCACCGGGACTGAAAGTTCAGGCAGCTCCCCAGCTCCCGCGCCCCGGCCCGGGCCCTGCGCCCTGCGCCCCGGCTCACCGAAGTCCAGCAGCTGCTTCATGGACAGCGGGGACGGGCTGTACCGGGAGAAATGCTCGACCTCGCGGGGGACCAGGCTGGTGCGGCTCAGCGTGCCGGCGCCGCGCATCACGAAGCGGACCGCCTTCATCTTGGGGCCCACCGGGTGGGTCTGGCGGGGCTGGGCTGGCTCGAGGGCGAAGGCTGCGAGGAGCGGAGCCTGGGACCTGGGAGCGGACGGCGCGTCGGGCGAGGAGCGCAGGTGAGCGGGCAGGCAGGTGCACCCGGTGTGGGCTGAGGATCGGGGTGTTCGGAGTAGAGGAGTGAATCGGAGAAGCAGTGGCTTGAGGATCTAGAGCTCGTCTTGCCTCCTCCGCTTCTCTGGCGGTTTTATTTGTTTCCCGGGGACGCTCCCCCCAACTCCAAAGGGGAGGAGTCACCGGGAGTTGGAGAGGCGTCCCGGGCCTGGGACCGGGCCAATCTGCTCAAAGGTAAGTAGGCTCGAGATCAGAGATCAGCCACTTGGGACAGGGCCCCGGATCGCGTGGGCTGGAGGCCTGCCCAGACTCGTCCTTGTTTACAAGTGCAAGGCTGTCTCAATGTCACGCATTCCTAGCCTGAAACTACTTCCAAGAATCTGGGCTCTGGGAGCTCATTGGTTCTTGCTCAGAGCGGGCTTTTACAGTAGCCAGTGAGCTGCGTGCAAAAAGTATGGGCTCCTCTGCCATTGGACAGCGAACGGTATAAGCGACCTAAAGAGTTCTTCCAGCCAGAGAACAGCACACGTCTGGAACTGGAAGTACCTTTAGCAGGGCTTGAAAAGCTGCCAAAATACATGAACTTCCTTGTGGCAATAAAAGGCCATTAATTTGTTTCTCTCCATTAGGTTTAACTCTGTTGATTAAAAACAAAATAAAAAGAATCAGTTTGTGTCAGTTTGACTCCCCTTTTCTTCCCCCCTCATCGAGAACTTGCTGGCTCTGGTCCCCTGTATGAAATGTCCTTAATCCAAATCTTTGCCCCAGACTCTCTTTCCTAGCCTTAAATGCCCAGCAAGAACTATGAGATCTTTCCTGATTGTTTCTCCCCGCCCTTCCAAATATGGCCTTTGTCACTTACAACATTACATTGCAGCTATTTATGTTCTTTTTAAAAAAATATGTTTTAAAATTTATTTTAGAGAGAGAAGAGAGAGAGAAACATTGATGAGTGAGAACCATCCATCACCTGTCTCCTGCACACCCCCACGGGGATCAGGTAGGATGTACCCTGACTGAGAATCAAACTGGAGACCTCTAGAGGCATGGGACATGGTACTCAGCCAACTGCCACACACCGCTTGCTCCAGCCTGGACCCCATCCCCTGAAAGACATTAGGTTTGGGACTATGCTGAATGCATGTTTGTGCTTCCTGCTGTTCAAGCTGGGGAAACATGAGGTAAGTTCCAAACTGAATCTCCACTTGGAGACGGGACTTGATACTACTATGATTTATATTTTTGTATTCTGAATCCTTTGTTACATATTTGCATAGCTTGATAAAGCAAAAAAAAAAAAAAATGTGTTCCAGGACCCAAAAGACTAAATAAAACTCTCTTGGATGAGGAAAGCAAAGGTAAAAATCCCTTTTTTTTCCTGGATTACATCCTAAGAACAGAAGTAATAGGAAAGTATGCATTTGCTTTTTCTTGCCTTGTGTATGGGATCTGGGGTAGGCAAAAATATTTATTGTAAAGAATTATACTCTTTAATCTGCAGAGGAAAGACAGTGGAAATGATACATTATAGGAGTTCTAATTTAGGAAAACCCCACGGAGTTCTTGGCCTGGCTTACCCAGCACTATTGCCCTGTGTGTTGGGTGATGATTAAAGGTCAGGTGAAGTCTTATGATGTTCACAGAGATGGCTAAGGGCTAAATGTGGTCCGTCACCAGACTTGTGTGTCCATGTCATCCCATCCACTAATATCAGGTTACCCTCACCATGACCCCCATCCTTTAATGTCATTTCTATGATGGGAACTGTTGTTATAATTGGCAACATTTATGGTAGCTGGACTGGAAAAGCAGGTCAAATGGTTTACCCAGTTGGCTAAAACACTATGTATTACCAGTATCCCCTGCTTCCCGAAAGTTCGTGTTAACGTCACTTTGTTTGTATGAAAGGCCTGTACCTGTTTTCTCTAACTGAAAGAAATCTGAAGAGGATTTTCACTTTTCTGAGGAAAAGGGAAAAGCAGAAATAGCATTTAGTGTTTGCGCCCTAGCAAGCCGTATAGAGGCAGCACGTACCTGAAGCAATTTCCCCAGAAACTACACTTAAGCATCTCGGCATCAAACTGCCATCACTTTGAACTGTGTCTGTGAACATCTGTGTGTAATCTTAACTTATTTTGTACATCTGCTAGGAAGATGTGTCCTAAGGTGCCAGAAAAACCCAAGAGCGCTTATAAGGTTGCTATGCTTAGCATAAAACTGGATGTAATGAAGTGGATTTGGTATGATTCGGTAGGCTATTTTTGGGTATGGGAACGCTTAAAGATTTTTCCATGTAAATTAATGGTAATTGCTTCTTTGCTTTATGCCCCTTCAGCTTTCAAAAGGTTTCATAAAAATGCTCTACTTTTGGGTAGCAGGGGAAACCTGTGCCATGATCAGTGTGTGACCAGGAAGGGATATATTTTCAGGCTGGCCACAGATCTTGGAGGTGATCCAGTTGCTACAGAAGTAAAGCAAAGGGAATTATTTGGGGGCAATGGGTATGGACAAATCTGTGCATTCATTTGAGTAAAGGTAAACATGAGAGGACTATCAAATGATTTGGTGCTAATGGTCAGGGGGGAGTACTAACGTTTCCCCCTTGTACACAGTGCTGAACGCAGCATCTCTGCTAGAGGCACCCAATTTCTGAAATTTTCGGGGGCATGTTTGCCTAACGTTAAATGAATTCTACCCAGCTTGCCTAGCAAAATCTAGTAACATAAGGCCACTGGTAGAGTTTTAAAAATGCAAGTCGCATTTTTGCCAGAGGGCTGGGCATTTACAATTTGATAAAATACATCTAGACCTTTAAAGAGATACCTATTCAACTTTTCCACCTGTAAGAACATATTTCAAGGAAGCAATTAAAATATATGTTAATATACACATCAAAGTTGCCACCTTACTTCTCAAACTAGAATAGTTCTCTGGTTTTGGGGGTGAGGATGAGAATAAAAGTTAAAGGAAATTGACAATAGCTCATATGAACCCTAAGAGGGGGTTAGTGTATGGGTCATAGAACTGTAAGTAAGTTTCATGGATCTGAATAAACAGAAAACCTATATCTCAATTCCTCAGGTTTCCCGAACTTGTGTAAACACTTTTGGCTTCTTCTGTGGGTCATAATCTAGCTGCTCAAATGAGGGAGGGGGTCATGGGTTTATAGGAAATATTGGCGGGAAACATATATGGTTAATAATTTGAATATTATATGCACAAACATATGCATAAGATATGTAGGAAGAAAATGCCAAGAATGTTCATAGTGGTAATTTTGGGGTGGTAAAATTATCACTATTTATATTTGCTTTTTTTACGCTTTTCCAAATGTTAAAGAATGAAACATGTATAACTTCTTATTTATAAGGAAAATAATTTTTTTTCCTAAAGTTAAAATGAAAATAGACGTAGCAAAAGAACAGGCAGAAGAATCTGGCAGCTATCTGTTCAAAACAGGCTTTTGACCAAATTGGAAGGCAGAATCAGGACAGGGAAGTGGGTCAGTTGCTCTTCTGCTCTCTGTTTCCAACCCCTCTGGGCATACCAAGAAGCTTGGAGACTCCAGACCCAGGAGCCCGAAATCAGGTCTTTCTCTTCCTTATCATTCCTGCCTTTGTCTCCTGTAGACTGACATTGAGCTACCTGTCAGCTGAAACAGTTCTGCGGCTTTTACCTGTTCTCTGATTGCTGATCATTGCCTAGATTTTCTGAGACTATCACCAAGTGGAACATTTCTTCTCCTCTTGAAAACACACACACACACACACACACACACACACACACACACACACACACCAAATAGAAATCTCTTACTTTGAAAGTTCCAAGTTTTGCTCAAGTCCAGCCTTGGTTTGTATAACACTGACTGGCTGCCTTAGACAACCTCTTCTGGTGTTCCATATAACAAAAGAAACACAATCAGGCAGCAGGTCATCTGGAAGGCAATTGTAGAGGTCACTTCCTTTGGTGATTCCTTTCTTAACCCAGTGCAGGGGGTGGTCAAAATTGTATTTCCATCCCACTGAATATCCGCTTAAAAATGGAAAAATTTAGTCACTTATACAAACATTCCTTACTGTCTGGTGAATTCAGTCGATGCATGCGTACTAGCCTATTAGAATATGCAATGCTCAGTATGTCCATATGCTTAGCAACCAAAGGACGGATGCACTGATGTCACACTAAAATCTTCTGTTTGTTTGAAAACACTGGTTTCAGCAAGTACATGTTGTGCAAGGGATTGGTTCCCCTCCAGCTATGGCTGGCACCACCACCAATAGTTGGTAGCATCCTCTCCTATTCCATCTGGTTTGTCCTCAGGACTCTTCTCAACATAAGCATCATCTGGAGATCAGTGAGTGAGTGAACCCAGTTTGGGAGATGCAACCCCTTGTTTTTCTTGGGCTGCGGGTCCAAACCTCCACATTATGCCCTGCAGAAGCCCGTCCCCCCATCCCCCCATCCCCCTTTCCATTAGAAAGAACTGCCTTTAGAGAGACTGTTACCAGCAAATAGGAAAGTCATTCATTCAATCCAACACTTGCACTTGCAGAGGGAAAACTGAGGCAGGGGACCATGAAGTCCCCTAAACCACACAGCTACTCTTCAGATGCAACATAAATCTTTGGCACACTCCTCTGAGGCTTGGAAAGTCTAAGATTTGTTTTTTTAGCCTTTCAGATGCTTTGGAACTCAGAATGCCTGCTCCTCCTCTTGGCCAAAACCAGGCCACTGTGTGAAGCTGAGTTCGAAAACAAACCAAAAAGGTAACTGGGCACTCAATAGCTTGTTTCTTCAGGAACACAGATCTCC
>NW_006383018.1:5944027-5954101 GCF_000327345.1 Myotis davidii
AATCTAAGCAGAGGCTGGGCCTGGCCAGGCAAAGTGGGTGAAAGGCCAGTCCCACACCCCCAGCGGGCCGCACTGCCTTGGAGGTGGAGCCAAGGAGGGGAAGTTTAGTAGGTGAAGGGTCATTGCTATGAAGCGGTCTCTTTTCCACCCATGAGCTCTCAGACATGTCGTTTCTGTTCATGGAAATAAAGCTCACTAGGGGAAAGGTCACACAGACCAGAGGCAGCTCTGTGATTACCCAGCTCTAGAATAAGCCAGGCTGTGTGTGTCCAAGGCAAGAGGCCAAGTCTGAGGGTTTCCGGGCCTTTCGGAATTCTGCTGCGCAAGTGGAAAAACAGATCATAAAGTGCTTTAAAGATCATCCTGTACTGGCTATGGCTCCGTGATAAACAACCTGTTGACTGGAAAATTTATGTTATGGAAAACAGCTTTACAGGAAGAGATTCTTTTAAAAAGTGTATTGTAGTAAAGCAACTCGATGGTTTTCTATTTAGTGTCTCTAGACTACAGCAATGGTGGTGTTGTTTTTTTTAATTAACTGACAGTTTTACTTATTTATTTTTAAATTTATCTTTATTGTTGAAAGTATTGCAGATGTCCACTTTGTTTTTTGTTGTTTTTGCTGTTTTTCCCCACGTTGACCCCCTCCTCCCCACACTCACCCCTCCCAAGTTTTTGCCACACTATTGGTCTGTGTCCATGGGCTATGCACATATGCATATAAATTCCCTGGTAAATCTCTCCCTCACCCCCACCCCTTCCCTCTGAAATTCATCCATCTGTTCATGGTTCTATATCTCTGGATCTATTTTGTTCATCGGTTTATTTTGTTCATTGGATTCTACATATGAGTGAGATCATGTGATACTTATCTTTCTCTGCCTGGCTTATTTCGCTTAACATAATGCTCTCCAGGCCCATCCATGCTGTTGCAAATGGTAAGAGTTCTTTTTTACTGCTGCATAGTATTCCATTGTGTAAATATATCTGTTTTAGTGACTTTGAGCATTTTTTCATGTCTCTTGGCCATTTGTATGTCCACTTTGGAAAAGTGTCTATTTTTGTTCCTTTGCCCATTTTTTAATTGGATTGTTTGTCTTCCTTTTGTTAAGTTGTATGAGTTTCTTATATATTTTGGAAATTAACTCCTTATCAGATGTATCATTGGAAAATATGTTCTCCTATGGAGTGGACTCTCTTTTCACTTTTTTGATGGCTTCTTTTGCTGTGCAGAAACTTTTTATTTTGATGTAGTCCCATTTGTTTATTTTCTCCTCAGTTTCCTTTGCCCTAGGAGCTGTATTGGTAAACATATTGCTACAAGAGATGTCTGAGATTTTGCTGCCTATGGTTTCTTCTTAAGATTTTTATGGTTTCATGACTTACATTTAGGTCTTTTATCCATTTTGAGTTTATTCTTGTGTATGGTGTAAGTTGGTGATCTAGTTTCATTTTTTTGCATGTACCCGTCCAGTTTTCCCAACACCATTTATTGAAGAGACTATATTTACTCAATTGTATCCTCTTGCCTCCTTTGTCAAATATTAATTGAGCATAATGGCTTGGGTCAATTTCTGGGGTCTCTGTTCTGTTCCATTGATCTATATACCTGTTCTTGAGCCAGTACCAGGCTTTGAATACAGTGGCATTGTAGTATAGCTTGATATCTGGTATTATGATTTCTCCAACTTTGTTCTTTCAAAAACTCCAAGAGGAAGGAACACTTCTAAACTCTTTTTACGAGGCTAGCATTAGCCTAATTCCAAAACCAGATAAAGACACTACAAAGAAAAAGAATTACAGGCCAATATCCCTGTTGAACATACATGCTAAAATCCTCCACAAAATATTAGCAAATTGAATTCAGCAATTCATTAAAAAGATCATGCACCATGACCAAGTGGGATTTATTCCGGGGATGCAAGGCTGGTACAAAATTTGCAAGTCAATAAATGTGATACATCACATAAACAAATTGGAAGACAAAAGTCACATGATCCTATCAATTGCAGCAATGGCTCTTAATTCTGGCCATACATTAGAATTACCTGGAGCACTCTTACCAATGACTTGTGTTTGGTACCAGTTTAATCCGAATCTCTAGTTAGGGACCCAGGCATCATAAGTTTTATAGAGCATCTCAGGCAGGTGGGTCTAAAGAGCAGAATTGCTTTAGAATCTTTACAATATGGATGTTTCAAATGACTCCAGATTAAGACAGAAATTCTCCATATTCTAGAGCAGTGCTTTCTAGATTATGGGTCTTGGACTAGTGGGTCATGAAATTAGTTTAATGGGTCACAGGCAGAATTAAAATGAGACAGAGTGGAGAAAAAATAAAGCATGCTAGCGCTGAGTGAGATTTTTTTGGAGGGAGTCAGACTTTTGTTTCAGATGTATCTGGATCATGATGTAAGAGGGTCACTGTTGTAGATCCTAGAAATAAATGCTTAGCTGCCCTGAGCTCCCACAGCATTGTCCTAATTCAAAGTGGCTGGTGACTTTGTAAACAGTTTTGCTGATTCCACAGGATGTTGTGACTGTGAATTGGGAAGCCTGCTATGATATTTCGAAATGTGCTGTGTAAACATTGTTGCTCCCAAATGGTTCCCAGAATTGGATCAGCAGGAGTATTTCCTCTTGGAACTTCAGGGATGAGAAGGGCGGTCATGACCAACACACATCCGAACGTGAATTAATGGTAAAATTCTAATGAGAAAGTCTGATGAAATCTTGCCCACTTGAAGAAAACTGAGCTAGCCAAGAAG
Source organism: Myotis davidii (assembly GCF_000327345.1). NCBI lineage: Eukaryota > Metazoa > Chordata > Mammalia > Chiroptera > Vespertilionidae > Myotis > Myotis davidii. The sequence continues at coordinate 5,946,796 of NW_006383018.1, forward strand.
GAGCCATGAAACCCTTCTGACCTGTGTTATTACAGGGTGGTAAATGGGCTGTCACTAACAATGTCTAGAATCAGACCAATGGTTGGAATCAGACTCTGAGGAGAAGGGGCGTCTCCACTGGGGATGCTGAGCAAAAGAAGAGGATCATTGAGTTTCTATTTGAGAGCAAACCCAGAAATTATATGGAGGGAATAGTAACAGTGATGAGGGACTCCAATTTTCTGGTGGCTTCTCACTCACATAATTGACGTCCTTTCTAATTCATTAAAAAAATTTTTTTATCTTGATTTTCTTTTAAATTGGTGCTTCTGGGTTAGGCTACTTCCTTGGCTGTTAATGGACACTATGTTTTAGGATAGGAGCATCAATTTGAAAGGAAGTGAGAGGCCACAGACCCACAGGGGTGGGCAAAAGGAGGTTTACAGTTGTGAGTGTTACTGTATTATTAATTATTATTCATCTACTTTTGCCCAGAGTCTCAGAATGACTGAGGTTTCCTCATTTTATCTTGATATCTTGACACAATGATTAAGGAAACCCTTATTATTCATTTGCCTCTATATCAAGGAGAAAGAATTAATATAATGTGCCCTTTCCTTTAGAGAAAGCTGCCTAATGGTTTAATCTACTAGTTTCAACATTGTGATTCATGAAAGAATTGCTTTCAGTGACTGGTAGTGTTTATCCTTCTTTCTCAAGAAAGGAGGATTTGCTATGTTCTGGCAACCAAAGGAATAATTAAGGCTAATTTCTCTATGGACCTTAGAAAAGGTGGCAACAAATAATGGCTTTGTCCTTCAGAAAATGTTTCAAGCAAACATCTTATCAGTCAGGTGTCAGCTACAAATCCATTTAAGAGGATACCAGGCCAGCCAAGGGCAATTTTTCTCATTAAAGTAGTGTTTAAACTGTTGTTTCCAGGTGGCAGAGGAGACATACCAGACGAATAACACCTGAAAAAAGAATTGGTGAAGTATTGATTTTTCATCAGTCGAAAAGTTTACTAAGCAGATGAAAAATAATTTGCCTTCACAGTGACATTTTCCTAAGGGCTGCAGTAGTCAAAGGCATTGTTTTTCTTTAAACACTCCAACTTTAATTACTAGAAAAGGTCAGCATCAAAACCAAGGACATGTTGGTAAATTAGAGGTCACATCAGAAAAATAAATTCATTTTGGTTTGGACAGATTTTTCATCTTGTCTTTACCTCCCCCATCAATTTCTCCCCTTCCCCACATGATCATACCGTTCTGTGTTCACACTAATGAATGTGATTTGGGGATCTCAGTAATTTTTCTATTTCACCACTAAGTGAGCTTGCTCGGTTGAAAAGGGAAGCGGTATTTTATAACAGAGAAGGATAGGTTGAAGGCATGGAGACCCTGGGTTCTGTGTTTCTTTTGAGACCGACTCATCGACAGATCCTGAAAAAAAAAAATCATTTGCTCTTTCTATGTCAATAAAGATTAATTGTTGTTGCAGGTGACCTGTAAGGTGCATTCCACTTCTAAAATCTCGTTTGTCCATCATTGATTGAAAGTTCTCACTGAATGAGTAATGGTTGCCTTTCCCACACTGACGAGGAATCTTTGCTGAGAGTTCATTTCGTATAAACTCCTTCTCCAAGTAGGGACGTCCTTACAGTGTCCCGGCCAATGGCCATCTCATCACTACTTGTTTGATCTCTGGAAGAAATAAAATAAATCCTGCCAGGACTGGCCACGTGATTTTGGTCCGACTTCTTGAGTGTTCTCAAATGCGGTTTTGTGTTTTGAGTGAGTGCTTTAACTACAAGAACATGGGGGCCGGCGCGGGTCACTGATAGTGACCCCTGCAGGGCTTTTGGCTGCTCTGTCTCAGGGAGCTCTCTTCATCCTTTCTGAGCCTGATCCTCCCACATCCGGAAGGGTTTGTGAACAATTTTGCATTCTGATTAGGCTTAGGCGCCATGGGAGCTTTTAAAAATAGGCTAGACACTGGCAGTCAAGATGCCGGAATGACATGCCATGAAATTTTCCCACATATTTTAGAGGCAAAACTGCCTTTATGCCTGTGTATGCTTTTCCCAAGACTTCAGGTGTTCTTTTGCCGTCATTCCCAGACCACTCACCATCTTGTAAATCTACAGTGGAACTTAATGGTCCTCTTAGTTCTTACTGTTCCAGACACCATTCTCTTAATATGGTGTAGACTAGGGTTGAATTGCCTTTTAATGCTGCAACCTTATATTTCTGGTTGAGCTTATTGTCAACTAAAACTCCAAAGCCTGCTCTCCTCTGTCCCACACAAAACATATACATTTAACTATTTGAATTTTCAAAGCAAATGGAGTTCTTTTTAATCTCATCAAACTTGCTTATCCAGTTCTTCATGAATTAAATTCTATAACATTGTCTATCTTTTCTTTTTTTTTTTTGGTTTGTGTCACCTGAAAAATTGACAATCCTTTTTTGCCACTTGACCAAGTTATTTATAAGAATAGAATCAAGGATCTAGCTCTTTTTAAAAAAATATATTTTATTGATTTTTTACAGAGAGGAAGGGAGAGGGATAGAGAGTTAGAAACATAGATCAGCTGCCTCCTACACACCCCATGCTGGGGATGTACACACTACCACTACCAAGGTACATGCCCTTGACTGGAATCGAACCTGGGACCCTTCAGTCTGCAGGCCGACGCTCTATCCACTGAGCCAAACCGGTTAGGGCAAGGATCCAGCTCTTTGGAAGGACTCTTAAAAACTGTTTTTGGAAAAAATGGAATATAACACCACTTTTGCAAGATGCAGTTGAAAAAAAAAGAGTACCAGGCTCAAATACATGTGAAAAAAAATGCTACATACTGAATCACCCCTCTGAGATTTAAAATAAATATTGATGATTAAAAATTCTAAGAAACCTTCCTTCACAGTGACATTGATCAGCTAATGAAGCATTTCCCAAACTGTGTTCTGCTAGGTATCCCGTGACCAAATAACTTAAGAAAGGGTGGCATAGATAAATACCTATTTGCCACACAACTTTCAGAACCATATTTATGCTAATGTATAATGTGAATAGACAGACTGAGTCTTTCTACAACCTACTGACCCACAGATACTTTTTCTTCAAAGAGCATCTTTCAAGACAGGTATAGTAAATACTGTAAAACCATGTCAGTGAATATTTTGGGGGCTACGGTTGTGATCGCTCCATGACTGCCTAGCTTTCCAATCTCAAATTTTGTGAATTGGTCTAATAGGTGATAGACCTCCACGAGTGCTATAAGCAAATATTAAGACCACTTTTTGAAAGAAGTCAGTTTTTAAGGATACTATATGGAGGGTAAAGTATTTACATAGAATCGTGTAGCCCTGTTCCTTTAGGGAGGCAATCTTTCTTTCCCCACTTTAATGAGAATTGGGGTTCTCTGAAACTTCTATTTCACCCTTTCATGGGTAAGAGATGAATCAAAATGGGGTAATGAGGGTATTATTAAGAAGAGTGCATCTTTCTGTAATTTTTCTCTCTAGCCTTTTAGATGGGCAATTAGCGGCAGAACCTTGGTTTTCTCAGATTGTTGCCTAGTAGCATAAACTTGGTTAAAGCTGTCCTGCTGGCATTCTAGAAAAGGGTTTCTTTTACTGGTGTTTGTCATTCAGCTGCTGAAATTCACACTGGGTGAAACTTGGCATGACAGCTCTCAGCTCAGTTGCAACTTAGAAGAAAACAGACTTTGCTTTGCTTAAATTGTTTTCGATTGACTGGGTAAGAATAAATTAAAGGTTCTTGTAGGTAATAGCTTCTGAATTCAATTAAAATTATCATCAGGCAGTTGCCATTTTTTTCTGAAAGTAGAGGAGTGATTTGAGCTACTTAATTGATTTTCTTATGAAGTTTTTTGACTGACAGAATTAGCCTAATTCTTCCTCGACATTTTCACTCACAGCAATATAGCAATAGAAAATGGATATTAGAAAAACATTTTAATTATGCTGCTTTGGTAAGAATCTCAGAGCTATAAAATCTTAAAGGTCAGTCAATCCATCTCTTCATTTGTTTATTCATTCAAACATGGATTCATTGATCAACATTTACCTCTTAATTTGGGCCAGGTTCACTGCATACGTTCAATATTTATTGCACTTGGGATTTTTTTTGTTTGCAAATGACCGTAGTTTACTGGTCTGTAAGTGTCAAGCAGGCTGGGCCATGTCTGTTTTATTTATTTTAGGATAATAAGTAGTAAGAATAGTGGATGGTGTGTGGTAAACTTTTAATAAGTAGTTGGTGGAAGGAAGGAAGGAAAGAAGGAAGGAAGGAAGGAAGGAAGGAAGGAAGGAAGGAAGGAAGGAAGGAAGGATGGAAGGATGGAAAGTTAACAAGAGCAGAAATCATGATATGTTTTGTGCACTGCACTCCTTGGGTAGGATAAGGCTGGGAACACACATAGCCGAACTCTTCTTTTCTTTGTCCAGTACAGGTCAAGGGAAATTTCACAAGATGTTTTCCTCCGCAGCAATGTAGGCAAATCATGTTTTTAAAAATCAAAAGTGGAGTTTGTAGGGTGTCACACTATGCCTTAGAGGGCCAGGCTATATTCTGAATATGTGAGAGGACGTAGCCGTGCATGGTGGTAAGGGGTCTAGACTCAGAGGTGGGAGTCTGGAACCCTATTCCATTACCACCTATAGTTCATTTTAAGAGTATGGGCAACTTGCCTAATCACCCTGCACCTCTGTTTTCTCACCTCAAAAGTTGAGGATAATGATGACAGAAATATTTGCTTCATTGAGTTCTGTGAGGCTAACAGGCATCTATGTGAATGAGCTTGACAAAAAAAATGTTATTTGCAAGTAATTTGTACAGATAGTACGGATAAGAATTGGGACAATTTTGCTGCTATAACCACCACCAAAACGGTACCTAATTGACAAAAAGAGGCACTGTGAAAGAAGTTAAACTCAGGCTGTACATATGCTATGATTCCATCAATATCAAAATCAGCAAAACTAAACTTTAGTGCTAAAAGTCTAGGTCTGAGGCTTGTAGGAAGGGGCATGAGGGGCTGTTGGTTGGTAATTACATGGGTAGTTACAATGTGATAATTAATTGACCTGTGCATTTATGTTTTGCACCTTTTCTTTATGTGTTATGCTTCAATAACAAAAGTTTAAAATATGATACAGAAAATGATTCTGTATCAACCACTCAGATATAATCACTTCTAAATTTCTTTTTACAAACAGGTACATCTATATAGACACTAGCTTTGTCCCCTCTCAAAAATACCCATAAAACATTTATAAATATATATAGTATTGTTTTATAATCTTTTTAAAAATGAGTATGAAGCCCAGCTGGTGTGGCTCAGTGGTTGAGCATTGGCCTATGTACTTGGAGGTCACAGTTCCATTCCCCATCAGAGCACATGCCTGAGTTGCCAGCTCCGTCCTCAAAGGCGGGTGTGCAGGAGGCACCCAATCAATGATTTTCTTTCATCATTGGTGTTTCTATCTCCCTCTCCTTCTCCCTTCTTGCCTTGAGGTCACACAAATGAAAGATTGCAGGATACAAGATCAATATAAAAAATCAGTTGTATTTCTATACACTAGCAATGAATAATCTCAGAATGAGTTTTGCCCCCTCTCTCCATTCTCCAGGTCTTACACTTCACGCTTCTCATCCCCATTCCCTGACCTCTAAATGAATATTAAATGGCTAAGTGCCTCTTCACACCATCTACCAAGTTCCCATGCAATTTCCTTTCGGGAAAACCCACAGGTGTCCAAGCAGGGCCTCACTGGATGGTGACTGTTGACATAGGTAAGTATTATTCCTGGCTCAATTACCTGACTCATCGCCTCAAGCCTGATTCTCTTCTGCGGGTCACACTGTTTACTTTTTCCCTTTTATCTGGTGGAGGACGACTGGTTTCATGGCATACCACTTTCTGGGCATTGACGTCAGTGATCTGATGGCTTCCGTGCAGTTGGCGGAGATCAGCTCATAGTCCTATCACTCATCCGCTTGAACAGTCACAAACCGAAAAACAAGCAGACCCCTTTCCCCTCCTGTGCTGTATTTATTCTTAGCTCTCTACTGAGACTTGGCAAGTGCCAGTGGAACCAGAAGATATTTCGTTTGGACTAGGTCAACAGTCATCCTCTGAGATTTTCACCTATCTTTTTGTTACGGTGCACTGGTCTCTGTTCCAACATTCCATCTGAATCATAAATGGCTTGGAACACTCCATCTTGATAAATGACATGGAGAGCTGAATCACTCGTATTTATTTACTGTGAAATTCACATGTAAATCAATCATTTTAGTAAAATGACGTTGACATATGCCTATCAACATTATTTTCTTAGTTGCAGCATATAAATGTCGAATAACTATGTTGTATACCCAAAACTCATAAGATGTCAACTATACTTTAATTTAAAAAAGAAAAGAAAATATGGATGCAAACTCTTAAGGAATTCCAGTTTTTCTAAACAATCCAGAGATGTGCAAATGTGGCTGCTTAGAAAGACCATTTTCACTGCTCTTACAATTTTGATTACTCTGAAAAAGGCATTATTTTTTAATAGATTAAGTTTAGTAACTTTATTTTTTATTTGTGTGTTTTTCAAAAATATGTTTTAGTACCACCAACAGGAGGGTGCCTGCATGGGGTGGTAGGTACACTGGGCTCAGGGTTTGTGTGGTCTGTGAGGAGATGATGATCATTGGGAAGCTGGAAGGAAGGGGGTGGGCTGGAGGCCATCTCTAAGGGGACTTCTTAGATAGAATGGCTAATGGCCTCATGGCAAGCTAATGCCATGCCACCAATGAGATTAAGAAATTCTTGGAAATAGGTCTCTGTGGGGCTGGGCATTTTTGCCATGTTGGAGAGGAGCAAGGTGCGGAGGGGAGCTCTGGCCTGTGGGCAGGGCCTACATTTAGTAACTTTTTTTTAAAAAAAAGAAAGAGACTAGTTATGGAAATTAGGTATTTTCTGTAGAATGAGGTAAAGTTCCTTTTATTAAAGTTCCTGTGTTTGTCTAGTGTATTTCCTTATGGAATCGGAGATTACAGAGGCGAATAACATGGCTAAAGTTGTGTATCAAAGAAGTGGAGGAGGGAGGCATTTCTATCCTAATAACTAGTTGCTATTAAGCTCGTATTATGTGCCAAGTACTATGCTAACATATCTATGTGTTTTATTTCCCTGAACCCTCACACTGACTTTATGAAAGAGACACTGTTCTTGTCTTCATTTTATTTTAATTTTTAAAAAATTTCTAAATTGACTTTGAGAGCGAGAGCGAGAGCGAGAGTG
>NW_006383018.1:5958011-5973466 GCF_000327345.1 Myotis davidii
CGAGAGAGAGAAGCATTGATGTGAGAAACATCAGTTGCCTGCCTCCTGCATGCCCGGTACTGTGAATCAAGACTGAAACCTGGGCATGTGCCCTAACCAGGAATCGAACTGGCAACCTTTTGGTGCACAGGAGGATGCCCAACCAACTGAGCAGCACAAGCCAGAGCTTATTTTCATTGTAAAGATGAGAAAATTAAAGCTTAGAGAAGACAGGTAAAACATTTAAGGCTACACAGTTAATAAATGGCAGGAAGAAAATTCAAACCCAGGCTGCCTATTGTCAAAAGGCCAACATACAATCTGTCATTTGATGGCCAATGTTTTTGTTCTGGCCCTCCAACCCCCTTTGTGATCATACCAACAGACTACGTGCCTTTGGGATTAAGTATAAAAGTCCTCATCAAAGATTGATGCTACATTAAGACTGCAACTTCTCCAATATCCTTACTTATATAGAAGACAGATTGAAGTTACCTGTGAGAACACAAGGAAAGCAATGCACATAAAGTAAAATCCCACTGGATTGTCACAGTGAAACTTGCTCTAGCTACAAACAGGGTGTTTTCTGAAAGAGATACACACATTGTCTGTCCTGTGAGAAGTATCCAGTAAAGAACATTAACAAGTGACAGACATTAACTTACACCCACAAGGTAGACCAGTGATTTTCAACCTTTTTCACCTCATGGCACACATAAAGTAAAATTCTGTGGCACACAAAAAATATTTTTTTGCCAATCTGACAAAAATAGGTATAATTCTGATTGAGTTACAAAAATAATAATAGAATTCACCCACCCATTTTTTATCTAAGTGACTTTTTAAAAAAATCACATGCCTATACTTGTATATAAGGATTGCTGGTACCAAGAATTAACCAATCCAACATACTCTTATTATTTGATGTGAACAATAAGATGCAAGTCTATTATATGACCAATATATTTATGGCTCAAGACAGGGCATTTACACTAATGGCTATTGTTATTTTGGCCGTTGTCTATATATATATATATATATTTGACTATCTAAGGAAAGCAGGTCAGTGCCCCTAACTAAATAGTCAGGTATTGCATATTTTAATAATTCTTGAAATACCCTGGGGTAGACAAATGGAGAAAACAAATGTTGCAATATTTGTTTAAGAAGCTAATACTAAATTAAATATCACAGTCATTTCTGTGGTTCCTTTTCTTCTACATGACAATAATACTGGGAGTTTCAGTCCTAATTATTCACATCTATTCATTACAACAGGTCGGTTGTAGACATCAAAGCCCAGAGGGTTTGTATTTAAGTTAGCTATTTTATCATCAATGCAAAAGTATTCTATTTTGTTGTTGTTAACCCCCACCAGAGGATATTTTTCCATTGATTTTTATTTTTTTATTTTTTAGAGAGAGTGGAAGGAAGGGGAGGGACAGAGAGAAACATCAATGTGAGAGAGACAAATCAATTGGTTGTGCCCTGATCAGGGCCAAGGATCGAGCTTGCAACCGAGGTACGTGCCCTTGTCTGGAATCCAACCCGGGGCCCTTCGGTCGGCAGGCTGACACTCTATCCACAGAGCCAAACTGACTAAGGCCAAAAGTATCCACTTATGATGAAAAAGACAAAAACAGATTTATAAAACTGTTTCTAATTTAGATTAAATTTTATGATGTGTTTAGCACAGCACCTGGATTATACTAAGCAAGCATCTGTTATTGTTATTATTATTATTCCATATCTTAGCCAATGGATCCCTACAGAATCAGTTTTTACTCACTTTCCACTTTGATGTTATTGCAAAATTCTATATATTTCACTGAAATGACTGCTTGATTGAATTTACCAAACTGCCAGATTTTTTTAGACCCAGCTTGTAATTGTGGGCCACCCATAGGAAGGCCCGGCTCCACGTCGTTTCTGAAACATGTGGACACAAGCCAGGTGAAACATGAGATAATTAATTGAGTGTTGATCCAAGTGTTTTGGAGGAAAAACAAGTTTCTGTTATCTAGTCTTGATGAAGTCTCCTGGGGAAGGAAGGATCCTGTCCAGGAAAAATCAGTATAGTTGTCATCAAAACTGGTAGGGGTTCCAACTCTTGCTACTAATTTGTGAAGTCCCTTACTTCCTTCAGAGGTTTCTGTGTTTCTTTTTTACTGGTAAAAGGGGTAGTTATTTTAAACGTCCAATTAGATGATGTATTAAAGGGCTTTTAAACTCATTCTATATTTACATACCCCCGCCCCCATAATGTAAGTGAGGCCTGAAAAGCCAGTCCTGTAAAGTGTAGAATCATTTTTATTGAATGATTCATGAAATGCAGTCAGTTCCAGGGTCCAAGTGTGCCATCCACAACTGCCCAGTACCTGTTGAAGTTTGAAATGTTGAATTTTCGCAGTTAGTTGACCATTTTAGGCCAGGAGAATATTCAGGATTTAGGGATCCATTTTCCTCTCTCTGCTTTCTCCAAATGGCTTGAGATGGTCTGCTATTTCCCTGTTCTTCTTCTACCCAAAAAAGTTTTTCTTTCCCTGAATGAGAAGGGGCTGATCAGAGGATGGAAGTCATTTCCAACCATGTTATTTATATTCAAATTCTCCTTATAGAGAGATTTTCACTGTGTTTTTTATAGTGGTTAAGTAAGTTATCCACCATCAAGGTGTAATGGAACAGAGAAAAGTTTATTGGAAAGCACTGTGTTTATGTGTGGAAATAACTTGATACACTATAATTCATGCTACAGTATATATGAACTGAGAGGAAGAATTGGCATTGTTGCTGAGTGCATGGTGTGACTCGAAGAGGGTGTAGGGGGGAGAAAACACCAAAAGGAAAAGCAAGAAAAAAGAGTAGGAGGAAAGGGGCTTAGAGAACTGGTAGAATGCTGTGCTCTAGGCTCCTGATAATCACTGGATCCTCAGTGTGTGTATAGAATCTTATATAATAAAAGCCTAATATGTTAAGTGTCTGGTCGTCTGGTCGGCCATTCAACCAATCAAAGCGTAATATGCTAATAATATGCTAAGGCAACTCAACTGCTTGCTATGACCTATGACGTGCACTGACCACCAGGGAGCAGACGCTCTGACCTGTAGGTTAGCTTGTTGCTGGGGTCCAGCCGATTGGGTCTGATGTCAGAGAACCGGTTTTGGCCTGACAGTGGAACAACCAGTTGGTATGACGTGCACAGACCACCAGGGGGCAGATGCTCAATGCAGGAGCTGCCCCCTGGTGGTCAGTGCGCTCCCACAAGGCACTCAGCCAGAAGCCGAGCTCACAGCTGGTGAGTGCAGTGGCAGGAGCCTCTCCCGCCTCCACAGATGCACTAAAGATGTCCTCTGAGGGCTCCAGGACTGCGAGAGAATTCAGGCCAGGCTGAGGGACCCCTGAGGGCATGAATTTTGTGCACTGGGCCTCTCTTCCAAATATAAGTCACTGTAATTCTTTCCTTCACTGGTCAGATGGGAAGGGCAATATTTTAATATTAAGATTTGGAATTGGAATGTTATAGATATTAGTTTTTATATCGACATTAAATTTTACATTTACATTACAATTTTACAGTGTAATTTTACATCATATAAAATTACATTTTACAGTAAGGCAACGTAAATTGGCTCCCGAGGTTATATCATAATTATTTACTTTTGACCTTCTAATTTGCATTTCCATGGACTTCCAGAAACTAGGCAGCCATAGCAGAGAACAAACCTAAGGTATCCAAGACCCCTCCTTTTTTATTTAAAGCATAAAGAGAACAGGACATGCATTAACAGCCAGCATTTCTAAAAGGGCAGGGACAACTCCAGCAAACGAGACATGTTCTACCAAAACCATCTTGTAAAAATAAGTCAACATACTAAATAAGAATAAATGTAAAGCCAGATCTAAAATAATATTAAAAGACTAGACGCCCAATGCACAAAATTTGTGCAAGGGGCTTGGCTCTCACAGCCCCACCTGTCTCGGCTGGCCCTCACAGCCCCAGCTTTGTCCGGAAGGTTGTCCCGAAGGTCATTCAGCTGTCCGGTTTAATAAGCATATTACACTTTTATTATTAGAGATAAGTGGAAAGTTCTACTTACTTTAATTCGTCGGCAACAAAACCAAGGGCAACAATTTTAAACATCTCTAGATTATTTTTGAAAATGCAAATGCAAAACAAATTAATTAGAGAGTAAATTAATCTGCATGACAGTGTTTCAAGTCAAGCAAAGAAGAGGTATAAAGGACAATTTGTCATACCATATGTTTAAATCCTCTCTGGATTTCTTGAAGGAAAGAAAGACTATGAAAGAAGCATAACAAAATAAAAATTAAATTATCTATAACTAGAGGCTCAATGTACAAAAAATTTGTGCACTCAGGGGGGTCCCTCAGCCTGGCCTGTGCCCTCTCATAGTCTGGGTCCCCTCGGGGGATGACTACCTTCTGGCTTAGGCCCGCTCCCTGGGGGATTGGGCCTAAGATGGCAGTCAGATATCCCTCTGGCAGCCCGGGAGCCCTCGGGGGATGTCCACTTGCTAACGGGGAGCATGCCTAAGCTGCAGTCGGACATCCTTAGCGTTGCTGAGGAGGCGGGAGAGACACCCATCACCACCGCTGTACTGGCAGCCATCAGCCTGGCTTGTGGCTGAGCAGAGCTCCCCCTGTGGGAGTGCACTGACCACCAGGGGGCAGCTCCTGTATTGAGCCTCTGTCCCCTGGTAGTCAGTATGTGTCATAGTGACCAGTCATTCCCAGTCCTTCTGCTGTTAGGGTCAATTTGCATATTACCCTTTTATTATATAAGAGTGCCTAGCCAGCCTGGGTAAGGGGCTGAGGGCCATCTTCAGGCTGGACACAGCCCCTTCAGGTGGGGTTCCTGCTGGGGTGCCTGGCCAGTCTGGGTGAGGGGCTGAGGGCCATTTTCAGGCTGACTAAGCCACCCAGCGGGGACCCTCACCCCATGAGGGTGTGGCCAGCCTGGGTGAGGGGCTGATGGCTGTTTGCAGGCTGGCCACAACCGCCAGCCACCCAAGCTCCCAGTGGAGGCTGGCTGGAAGCAGGTATCTGGGATTTATTTATCTTCTATAATTGAAACTTTGTTGCCATGAGCAGAGCCCACAGCAGGCTCAGGGCCGGTGGGAAGTTTGGCTTCCTCCATCGCCCGGGCAACCAAACCTTTTGCTTGCTCCAGCTTCATGGCTGCCGGCCGCCATCTTGGTTGGGTTAATTTTCATATAGTCACTCTGATTGGCTGGTGGGCGTGGCTTAGGGCATAGCGAATGTACAGTCAATTAGCATCTTTGTCTTTTATTAGTGTAGATAATAAAAAGGTAATATGCTAATTAGACCAGACGTCCTTCCAGATGAAGCCGGGGCCAGAGTGAAGCTGCCTGGGTCCTGGGTGCCTGCCAGCAGGGCCGGAGGGAAGCCGCTGCCAGCAGCCAGGGGAAGGAAGGCCTACTCTTGCATGAATTTTTGTGCATGTGCATCAGGCCTCTAGTTTTATATATAAAACTAACTGTTGTTTCACTAGGTAATGCACAGTTTACCTAGGCTGGTTTTCCCCTCAAAAAGTGAGGGCTTGGATGTAGGTAGTTCATTTTGGGACGTGGTCCCATAGAACAGGAACAGAGGGTAGTGGAGAGGGGAGGAGGCAAAACCAGCACAGGGTGCATTCTTGAGTTGGTCACCGCTGTGGGCAACTGGGATTCTCTGACAAGCAGTGTAAACTGTGCCTCAGAGTGAATCACCCAGAGCATGGAAAAGGGGGTATTTGGCATTTGACCCATTCCCCCATTGGTCAATGATCTCACTCATATGTGGGATACAATGATCAACATAAACTGATGAACAAAAATAGATCCAGAGACAAATGGCAGGGGAGGAGGTGGGGGGGTTAGAGATCAACCAAAGGACTTTCAGGCATGCATATTAGCATAACCAATGGACACAGACACTGGGGTGGTGGGGTCTTGCCCTTGGGGGTAGGAATGGCGGTGGGGCAGGGGGCGACGGGAAGGGGGTGTCAATCGGGAAAAAGGAGACATATGTAAAACTTTAGACAATAAAAAAAAAGAGTTGCCCTATGGGTATTAACTCCCTTGTGCTTCCAGACTGCAATTGTAAGGGAGTGTGACAGATTCCCAGAGTCCTTCAAGGAGTAGCAGAAAAGTGATAGGTGAGAAAGGAAGAGATAAATGATGAAGCTAATGTGAAGTGCTATCAAGATGCACCTGTGAGCAGAGGTGCTGGCTGTGGCAATGTCTGGGGTAAAAGATGAGCCAAGAGGAAGACAACAGGTCATAGGGGGAGTCCACTACATCTCACATGCATTCTAGCTGCCTCATAGTGGCTGCTGGGAGTCTGTTATTAAGAATCCAGAAGGTGATTCTGGACTTTTCAGCAAAGAATCCAGTGTCTGTGAGGTGGAAGTTGTGGCGTTTTTTAAAGTTCACCTTCGTTTTACGTCATCTGGATATAGAGAGTCATAACTTTATCCTGGCTTCCATCTTTGAAAGTAGAGTTAAGGAGGAGGATGGCTAATGAAATAACCAGAAATCAATTTAATCCTAAATGCTCTCTCTCATAGGAAAGGTTTAGATACTTTATAAGATGTAAAATAGAATGAAGTTATTTTGTTGGTGTCGTTTATGAGTTGGACTAGCAGAGGATAACTAATTCCTTTGGATTGAAGAAGTAGTCATAAGGAGCATGACAATGAGTGTTTTGCAAATAAATGTCACCAGAAGGTGAAGCAATATTGACTTTTTAAAAAAGAAAAAAGACATTTACATTAACAGGTCATCAATATCTGAGCCTGGGTGCATGTCCTATATCCACTACATCCCCCCCACGCAATGTCGCTACTCTCCTGTAGACTTTGGGAGGCTCCTGGGATTGGAGAAGTAGACATTTTTCTGATTACTGTTTGTCATCTGCCCCTCATAATTTCTTCTCCTGGCCCTGCCTCAGTCACTTGTGCATGTTTTGCCACTATGCTTACTTGCTATCTGCTCTCTTCTTTCTTCATCTTTGTGCCAAATGTGCACAAACCACTGTTTTCCTCAGTCCCCAAAGCAGCTCCTCCACAAAGTTGCTGTTTGTCACAGGACTTTAATAAAGATTGGGGGATAATAAGGGGACCAAAGCACAGGTGAAGATGCTAGCTGGATGGCTGACGTCACTATCTCTCAAGAGCTTGGCCAATCCTTACACTGGGGGATCCATTAGGGGCCGTTTTCTTCAGTCGCAAATGCCTCTGGTTGCTGAGCTCTGCAATTTCCCACCTTCCCACTTCCTCACATTTCCTGACGTCCCGAAATGTGGGGGTCCTCATTTTCTAGGACAATTCAAAAATCCCTGTAATTTCATTATGCAACACCATTTGTAGCTCTTGCTTTTTCCTCGGTCTATTTCTTTCAGTCTAGTCCACAGGCAGTTCTTTAACAGAATAACAATAAGACCCCAAAACAAATCTTCCCAAATAAAAGTGATAAATTCTGCTGTTCATTCACAACATAGCTCCAGGGTGTCTACTTTTTATTTTCCTAATACATAAACAAAAGTTCAATTCATCAAAATAGGCTTGGAGCTAGTTTGAAGCCTCAGGAGTATGCCACAGAAATATCAGGGTTTGGGATGGACTTGGAGGCTAAGGCTGGTGGAAATAGATTTTTTTAATGGAGGCATATTTAAGCTCATCTCCAAGCTAGAACAGAGGAAAGACATAAGGACTTCCTCCCCCCGGCCCCAGTTTATGGGAGAGAACCAAGCACCATAAAATACAATTATGATGACTTTACTGATGAATCTTACGGTTTAGAGATGTCATGTGCAGTGAAATAAATAGACAATTTAGACTACATTGAATATTTAACCAGGTAAAAGAGAGAGTGAATAGAAGAACCACGAACAGTATTGTTTAAGTCTTGAATTGGGAACTCAGACATTAAACCTTTTACACTGGGATTAGAAGGTTCAGTTATTTGCCCAAGAATTTGCTCCCCACTGTAACTAATGATGAAATAAGTCCCTCACCCCTGGTGTGGGGAGTATAATTTGAGAGGCTTTAGTTTTTCTCAAGTTAGAGGGCAATGGGGGAAAGCAGATCTTAGTTATTAATGCTCAGAAGCATGGAGATGATTTGGGGCAATGCTTATGATTTATAAGAGAGCTTATGAGTGAAATCAAAAAGAACTATCTGTCCTTATCAAATGTAAGCACTCGCTGGCGTCCTGAGGAGGGGATCATATTTAAGCCAAGCGACAGTCTGTATTTCAAGCCATAATGCATGTGTTGAAGTTAATTAAAACTAAGAAGTAAACCTATGTGGCTGCAAGCAAATATTTACTGTGTTAGAACATTTGAGGTCCTTGGTGAGAGGTAAAGTAGGAAGAAAAATGTTCTTGAAAAAGTTATGCTGAAATTGGATTAGTTTTCTATTCAAGAAATTCAATTGTATTTCCTTCAAAGTGATTTTCCAAGTCAACAATAGAAGTCTTAATAATACTTTGAAATGACACACTCTTTTCTACAGAGTTCTTTCAGGAAATTGATTTTTATTCTTCAAATACCAAACTCCAGCATAGCCAGGAACTCGGGGGCAGATATCTTCGTCAATAGCATTCTGCACAGTCATTCCTAAGAACTAGTAGAGAACTGGCTCAAGCTGAGGAGTGTGGGTTTGGGATTGGAGCACACTTCGAGCATCAAATCCTCTGTGGGCCCTTATTGCCAATCCCTGCCATTCTGAAGGTGGGATGTGCTGGGCTCCTTGCAGATAATCCCCGTTGTTTTGTAACTGAGGCTTGTAGACCCCTGCCTTGCGGTATCAAGCACATTCTGTGACTTTGATTGTTCCCCTTCGTGTCTTCTCAAGCTTTCACCCCAAGTTCTATAAAATACCATCTGTTGAAACCTTTGCTAACACAAGTATTTCCCTCAGTTTCAAACCTGCTTTCCATCCTAATGCCTAGGACTCTGCCTGGAGGGTGTGGCAGGCCAGCTGCTAGCTTTTGTCCAACCTGCTGTCTCTCAGAACTTTCCCCTCTGCTCTACATACTGTAGCCCCAGGTTAAGCAATGCTTCATCCCCTTGCCAGCATGAATTCCCCAGACATCGTGCCCCAGGTCAACATGGAGCTCCTGAACATTCCTTTCGCAGAGGAGAAAATAATTACAGTCATGTACTGCATAACGACATGTTTGGTCAACAGACCGAATATAGACAGTGATCCCGTGTGGTTGTAATGGAGCTGGAAGATTCCTGTCACCTAGTAACGACATAATCATTACGTCATACTGCAACACAGCTCTGTGTTGCCAGCCTTGTGATACTGTGGTCTCTTGCTTTGAATTCTGATAAATATACTATGACTTATGCCACATTTTCGCCATCTCGATACCCATCTTACCAGCCCCTCAGTTACATCTGAGGGAGAGTCCTTATCCTGATGACCCATTTCTCCCCAAGTTTCTCTGGGAAGGACTGGCTGTTCTACTTTTTCCTGTCCTCCTTTCCAGTGAATGGAGATATGTCCTTGAGTAGAAGTCCCCATGTCCGAGTCACTGATGCTAAGGACCAGACCAATCCAAGGTCAGTTTCCTTCCTGTTTGGCACTTCCTCCTTACTTCACCCTAGCCAGCCCTGGGTGGCCATTGACAGCTACTCCTCTCTGCCACCTGCCTCAGCTCATGACAGTGGCCTTTTGCTATACCTACACTTTCTCCTTGTCCCTGAGTCTCTCTGGCTTCATTCTTAGCCATCCCTGATCTTGCTTTTTAAACAGAATCAACATCCAGTAACAATAATGTTATGTCACTTTTGTTGAACATTCCCTAAGTGGACTTATTACCTCAAAGTCTGATGACATCCTCAAGATGGTTCCCATCACCCCATTTTATAGAGGAGAAAAATGAGTCCTGGTGGATCATATATCCAGAAGCCAGAATTAAGGTGGGGTCTGGCATCAAAATCTAAGCTCCTCCATTTTACCAAACTGCCTCCCTTTGAGAAGAGCTGCCATATAGTATCTTATCTCTATATACAGGCAAATATACTGAGACAGACTTCCTCATTAGTGAGCAAGCCAAAAATTGAGTCAAATTCAACTCTGGAAACTTTTGGTTTTTTCCTACTACAGGATGCTACCTTCCACCATGGTATTTACTACTTTACAAGTTGCATATTTGCTTTGTAAAGAATAAAGTACACTTGCTACTTTATACTTCATAAGTTGTCTACTTGCTTTATACTTCATAAGTTGTAAACACTCAAATTCCCACCTGCAATCAGTTTAAGTGCCCTTTAATAATAAAGTCTCATGTTAGGAGATCTAAAATGTGGCTTTGGATGACAGTGCTTCCCTTCTGCTTTTCTGCCTCCTTCTCTGCTTCCCCCTCCACTTGTCCTTGGAATGATTCATCTTCCCATCTTCTCTTCGGCAGGCATACATTGTCCCCTGAGAGTGCTTATAGAACTTGAAATATCAGCCAGAAAGCAAGCTTTAAATTACAGCGAGGAATGGAGCTGTCAAGCTCTCTGGTGACTCATGTTTGTTGATCGGTACCCTCTCTCCCTGTGGGCAAATCTGTGTGGGATGTTAAATTCATAATTGGGAGGTGGGTTGGCAAAATAAGATTTAAAACAAGAGAAATTAGATGAGGTGACTGGGTGTGACAGGCAACAACAGTTTGATGCATTGATTTTTGCATTTGGGATTTTACTGCTGCAGACTTTGGCTGGTTGAATCCTTGGACCAGGACACAGACTCTCTCAGAAGAAGTTGTTATTGTGGTTGATACACTCAAACAATTTTTAAGTGTTTTTAAAGTGAGATGTTCAGTAACTATAAAAATATTTAAGGAATATGTAGAAGTTATAAAGGATAAATACAGTAAATATCCACTTATCCACTGATTGGACCAGAAACAGAACATTGCCAAGAATGTTTAAGTTTCTTGTGTGCCCCTTTCTCATCATATTCCATTTCTTTTCTCGAATAACTATGATTCAGCATTTTGTGTTTATAATTTAATTTTTTCCCATCATAACATTACTTTTTACTTGAATCTATAAAACAGCTTTATATATATATATACATATATTCATGCCATATATATTTTTATCAAAAATTTTTAAAACTTCATGAGTTTTTAAAAATTAATTAAATTTCACAAGTACATAGTAATCCACTATAGTAACACACAATTTATTTATCTTTCCTATTGTTGATGGGCATTTGGGCTGTTCAGAACTTGTTGAGATAATCGATAGTTCTACTATGCACATTCTTGAGTATTTTTCTTGGTGCATATATGCATGGGTTCCCAGGAGTGAATTCCTGGGTCGTAGGGTATACACATCTTCAATTTTAGTAGAAAAAGACAAACTGTGTTCTAAATGGTTAGAGCAACTATAGGATACTCCTAGCAGCACTATAAAATCCATCCTTTCCCACAGTCTCACCAGCATGTAATGATGCCAGACTGATTTCCATTGTGGGTGTGATATCAGTTCACTGTACTTTGAATTTACACTTCATCATTTCTAATAAAGTTGAGCATCCTTTCCTATATTTATTTCCACTTATGATTATTTATAATGTTCATATTCAATATTTTCCCCTTTATTATTGAGTTGTTTTCTTTTTAATTGATTGGCAGGAGGTTTTGTTTGTTTGTTTTGATTTAAATATATATTGGATATTAATCTGCCTCAGGTTTTTGCATTAAAATATCTTTTCTCAGTTTCTATATTTTATTTGAATTATTTTTATAGCTTTTGAATGAAATGAGAGAATTTAACATTTTCCCTTATGTTTTTTTTTTGTTTGTTTCTTTTAAGAAATTCTTCTCTACATGGAGGTCATATATCATTAGCTTTTTGTCTTTCTCATCTAAGGCTTTAATGATTTTTAAGTACAATGTGTGAAAATGAATTTTTTTCATCTGTGGATACCAAGTGTTCATAATAATTTATTGAAAAGTACATTATTTCTTCAATGACCTGCTATACACTTCTTGTCATATATCAAAGATCCACATTTGAGTAGATGTGTTTTTAGACTTTCTATTCTGTTTCATTTGACAAGACCCCTCTGCCATAATTATTATGCTTTTGTAATAATTCTAAGTATGTGATAAAGCAAGCACCTCTTTTTCTTCTTCTTTGCTCTTCCATATACATTTTAAAATCAGCTTGTCAAGTATCACAGATGCCTGTTAGAATTTAGGTGGGAATATCATTGAAATTATCAACCAGTTTGGGAAGAATTGGTATTTCTCTCGTAGAAGTCCTTTTATGCATGTAAATGATGTATATTTAAGTTATCTTTGTATTTCTATAAAGTTTTATAATTTTTTCATAAATTTCTTTTTTAAATACTAAATGTATCTTTTATAAAAGAACTGGTATTCACTTTTTCTACATGTTGGTGAACTCAAAAGTTCTCTCCTTTCTTACAGTTTCATTTTTCACTTAGAGTTTATATTCAGAATTATTTTATATCAGTTTCAGGTGCACAGCATAGTGGTTAGACAATTACATACTTTATAATGTGTTCCTCTGATATTTCTAGCACCCACCTGGTGTCATACATCGTTATTACAAGACTATTGACTATATTTTCTATGCTCTACTTTACATTCCTGTGAATATTTTGTATCTACCAGCTCTTATTTCTTTTTTTTTTTATTATAAAGTCTTTTTCTATTGCTCAAAGTATTACACAGGGTATTACATATGTGCCCATTTTTTCCCCCCGCCCTAGACAGTCCCCTAGCCTCCCCTATTCCCCAGTGTCTTATGTCCATTGGTTATGCTTATATGCATGCATACAAGTCCTTTGGTTGATCTCTTACCATAAATTTCTTGAACAATTCTTGTAGTTATTCTTAGATGTTTTATAATTCCAATGTTATTATAAATATCTTTTAAAGTTTTTATGTTTTGCTGACATTTATTTGTTGAAATAAAATTTTTACTCTTAAAATTTTATTTTAGAAATTAATTTAATTGATTTCTTATGTAAAATCGAACTTGCACTCCTGGGATCAACCAAGTGATGCATACATATCATAACACACACGCACACACTTCTGGATTGCAGTTGTTAATATTCTAACTTTTGTATTTGTGATCATGAGCCAGATTGATCTGTGATTTTGTTCTCATGCTACATGGGATTTTGTATCAAAGTCATACTCACTTAATAGAGTGAGTTAGGGCTATTCTTCTATACACCAAGATAGGTTGTATAAAATTGACATTATTTTTTCTTCTATGTTTGCAGACTTACTTCTTCCCTGACTATTTGCTGGAAATAGTATTTGGACTTTGCTTTTCCGTAGGAAGATTTTAAACTTCTGATTCAATTTCCTTTATGGTGATATGACTTTATATTTCCCATTTCTCCCTAACTAAATTTGGTAAGTCATATTTTTTTCTAGAGGTTTATCCATTTCATCTGAGTTTTCAAATGCATTCCATAAAGTTATTCACAATGCCTACTTACTGTCTTTTTAATCTTTGAAACATCTATTTTATTCCTAGTATTGTTTATTACTGTCTTTTCATCTTTCCAAATAACTGCCTTGAGATATTTATCCATTTTTATTTGTTTTGTCAAAGAATCTTGATGTATTTTTACCCTGATATTTTTTCAGGCAATTTTTCTGCCCTCTTATAAAATAACTAGAGGCCTGTTGCACGAAAAGATTCATGCAATAGGCCTTCCCTTCCCCTGGCTGCCGGCACCGGTTTTCCTTCAGCACCGGGGACCCAGGCCTTTGCTCCGGCCAGAGCTGCCTTCAAAGCCTTTGCTGCTTCAGCTGGACCCACTCTGATCACTGCTCCGGCCTGAGCCGCCTTCAGTCTTCACTCCGCTGCTTCCTGCCTACATATGCAAATTAACCTCCATCTTTGTTGGTGGTTAATTTGCATATCTTCCTGATTAGCCAATGGGAAGCGTAGCAAAGGTATGGTCAATTACCCTGTTTGTCTATTATTAGATAGGATATCTCTGTCAAGCAATGGCATTTAGGATTTGATATACTGGACACTAAAAAAAAGTCACCTTTTCTTTCACAAATACTTTACATGCTTCTGCTAATGTAAAAAAAAACAAAAACAAACTCTAAAAAAAACCAACATTCAAACCTGTAAAGAACTTTTGTGAGTTAAACTATTGACAATTGCCTGGAAGCAGAATCTCACCGTATTGCGATAGTGCTCTGAGAATAGCAGTTTTCCAGCTTGTTTTATACATTACAATCTAAGGAGGAGACATATGTGGGTCACATGAAATCCATTGGTGATAGATTAGGGAGACGGGAAGGCAAAGTGGGGACACCTCTGGGATTGGATAAAAAGTAAAATGATACACATGTTTCCTTTACACAGGTAGGTACAGGATAGTTAACAGTCAACAATTAACACGATAACAATAGCAATGAGGGAATTTGTGGTCTGCGCCCTGGCGCCATTTTCTGTGCTCCGAGGGACCCAAGGGGTCTGGAAAAGGGAAGTTACAAGTTACCTTGACATTCCACAGGTATGTTATCTTAGATGCAAAAAGACAATAAGCTCAGTAAAGACCAAAGTTGATCTTTGTCAAGAGAGATACTGACCTAGGACATCACTGCCCACTATAAACTGCCTTTTTAATTAAAAGGCTTTCATTTCAGACCATCTTTTGTGGTTACTTAGGTCTCTTGAGTTTGCAAGGCCATCACACAGATCTTCCCTGAGTTAGTTGGGTTAGCGTGTGGCCTTTTTTTCATCCACACTTCTTAAGTATAAGCTTGCGTAGAACTCCACTTGGAAAAATAATTATGAAACTAGTTAAATTTAGGACTTAGGATATTAATTGTTCTCCTGTACAATCTTAAGTAGGAGACAGATTGGGTGCTCATATAAACCTTTCACTACTTTACCTCCCTAAGCTTTTGCAGACAGGTCTGAACTGGTTGGTTTTAAAATCCTCTAAGAAGCAATCCACCAGTTCAGAACACATCAGAAAAGGACAAACAGAGCCCTGGCTGCGTCAACCAGGGGGCAAAGATGAAGAGTGAGACTTGATCTAAAGGTCATAGAATCTCTGCATCCAATCTTATTGTGCATTGCACTCCCTTACCTTTGCCCTGCAAGCTAAATGAAATCATATATATATGATTAGCGGCCCGGTGCACAAAAATGTCCCTCAGCCCGGCCTGTGCCCTCTCACAGTCTGGGACCCCTCAGGAGATAACGACCTGCTGGCTTAGGCCTGCTCCCAGGTGGCAGAGGGCAGGCCCAATCCCTAGGTGCAGCCCCTGGTCAGGCTCAAAGCAGGGCCGATTGGGGAGTTGGGGCGCCACCCCCTGTCATGCACAGAGCAGGGTGGATCAGAAGGTTGCAATGCCACCCTCAGTCACGCTCAGGGTAGGGTCCAATGGGGGGTTGGGGCCCCGCCCCCTGTCACACTCAAGGCAGGGTCG
>NW_006383018.1:5973988-5987766 GCF_000327345.1 Myotis davidii
GCTGGCAAGAACGTTGCAGTCCTCCATCACTGAAGCAAGCAAGCCTCATTTTCAGTTTAAGCTTCCTGGCTGCCGGCTGCCATCTTGGCTGACAGTTAATTTGCTTATCGCCCCTGATTAGTCAATGAAAAGGGTAGCGGTTGTACGCCAATTACCATGTTTCTCTTTTATTAGTGTAGATATTAGTGGCCTGGTGCATGAAATTCGTGCACATTAAAAGGGAACTAATTAGAGGAAACATTTTAATATTGCTATTTGCTCCTTCTCTATAATAGAAGTGTCAGAGATGAAAGAAAATTAGTAAAATGTATGTAAAAAAATCCCTCCTGTCAGAGTCTGTGGCATGCCACGGGATCCAAAGTCAAGTCCCTGCCCACCTGCGCCTGCCTCTAAATCACTCAAGACCCAGACTGAGCAGGCCCCACCCCCATCAAGCCCCGCAGGGCCAGGGGCATAGCCTCAAGTCCCCCGTCAAGCCCCGCTGGGCAAGGGGTGCAGCCTTAGGTCCCCTGGCCTGGTGCCTGGGTGGGGGGTGCAGCCTCAGGTCCCATAGCCCCGGTACCGGGGTGGAGGACGTGGCCTAAGGTCCCCTGGCCCAGCCTCAGGTTCCCTGGCCCCAGGGCAAGGGCGCGAGGGCTCGAGGGCACAAGGGTGTGACAACCATTTGCATATTAGCTCTTTATTATATAGGACAATGATGGCGAACCTATGACACGCCTGTCAGAGGTGACACACAAACTCATTTTTTTGGTTGGTTTTTCTTTGTTAAATGGCATTTAAATATATAAAATAAATATCAAAAATATACATCTTTGTTTTACTATGGTTGCAAATATCAAAAAATTTCTATATGTGACATGGCACCAGAGTTAAGTTAGGGTTTTTCAAAATGCTGACACTCCGAGCTCAAAAGGTTCACCATCACTGATATAGGATGTATCCAGATAGGACCCACACTTGCTGGCTTTGCTTCAGTTCTTTCCTCTAGCTGGAATTCTTTTCTTGTATCTCTTTTGCCCAAAACATATCTATCCTTAAAATATGTGATGGACACCTATTAGGGCTCCTGCCTAGCCTATGACACTCCTTTGGATTCCTTTCATTCTCTGTCCACAGTAGTGGTTTCTGCTGCTTTGTTTGTTATAGCTGACCCCTCTATCTTTACCATTGCTAAAATGACCAGAGCTGACACCTGACCAAAGCTGAGACACTCGGATCCTCTCTTCTGGTAATTTGGAACTGAGATTTCAAATTTTAGTGAGTCTCCATGGGTCCCCTTGGACCTAGATAGTGTAGGCTTTGGGGCTGAGGTGTTAAGCCCTCAACCTGGGCATGTGCCCAGACTGGGTATTGAACCAGCAACCTTGAGGTGCTCATGACAATGCCCCGCCAACGGAGTCACACTGGCTAGGACTTATCCATCTATTTTAATTTTACTTCACCACCTCAACAAACAGGACCTTTTGTGTCTATGTGACTAAATTTCTGTAAATGTGTGTTTTGAATATATTTTCTTCTATTTGAGCTACAGTACCCCAGTATGTGGAGCAAGAGTTATTAATCTATTTTGTGCCATGAAATCTTTAGCAGAATGAGACAGACACCAAATCAGAAAAATATATTTAAATGCATAAAGCAAAAACACGTTGGGCTACAAAGAACACCAATTATATTGATACAGCTCTTAAAATATTAAAAATCTTATTTATAGTATATGAATGCAAACCTAGAAAATTATTTGTAAGCATCTCATATTACTGGTCAAAGCACACTTTTCAAATCTTTGCCAATTTCGTATTACCCCTTTCCTTTTTGTGTGTGTGTGCAGACGGTTTCTGCACTAAATAAATATAAATATGAATTCTTAACTAGTACAATATCTAGTGTTCCCTGAGGATTTTATAATCCAAATTGAAATTAACGTCAGGGTGGCCTTGCCGTGAGGTAAAGAAAAGTTGAAGGGCTAGTAGGCAAGGAGCAAAATAAACAAAAATAAGTTCAAACCTTTATTTCAGTGGCCTTTATGGACCATACTAAAAAAAAAAACACAGAAAATATTGAAATTTTAAATAGATTATGTTTTTGAGGCAAAAACTTAATTCAAATTAGAATACACTTACAAATGAGCAAACAAATTAACTGAAGAAATTTAATCCTGGTGTATTAAGATGCTCTCAAATGAAGTTTGTCATTGAGAACGTGGGAAGGATATCTGTGTAGGATCAGGATTAGAAGTTGCATGTGACATTAACAAATAAATAACATTTTGTCTTGTTTTATATTTGTCTCCATCTTTCTTACATGCAGGAGTAAAGAAATTAATCAATGGAGTACTCTTGAAGATGTGACTTAAGAGGAGCATTGGGTGGGGTTCCTTGGCCAAGATGTCAATCTAATTTGTCCTCTGACCTTTATCATTTCATTCTTTTGGATCTTGATTTTTTTTACCTTACCATTTTCCAGATTTTTAAGTGTGTCTTTGAAGCATTAAATCTGAACACTGATCGTTAGTCATCATATAACTACTAGCGGATTAGTTGATAGGTAGCTGATAGCTGTTTTCTAGGACTATGCAGTAGCAGAGAAGTTTCTGATAGGAAAGATATAGGATGTGTATCAGATAACTTAGACCACATTCCTGGGTGCACTGTTTTCTCTGAGAATTAGTTTCACAATTTTTGAAGGAGTATTGATTATATATGTCATATATATAACCTGCCCTATATATGTCTGCCCTATATATGTTATAAGTTATTGATTTTGAATTGCACTGTAATTAATAAATTTTACCATCTTCTTTAGTGAGTCAAAGAGTCAGGAAAGTGAATTAGAGGTGAAGTGAAAAAGAATGTCACTTTTAATGATTTTGCCCAAGATTTGCCCACAAGGCCAAGTTTGAGGCTCAAAAATGCAAAATAAATTTAAGATGCAGTTTCTAAAAGAAGTTTACACCTGGAGTGTTGTCACTTTTAATTTACCCATTCATCTAACCAAGCATCAGCAAACAATTACCAAGCACCTATCTTGTGCCAGGTGTAGAAAGAGCAAAGACTGATAAAAACAAAAACAAAACCTGTCATACCCCCACTCTTCTACTCTAGTTTTAGGGTTCCTAGGCTTATGAATTGTATTATCTTTATTCATTGAGTTTCCTTCTGTTCAACACTTTCAAACCATTGTTTCCCAAAGTGTTCAGGCCCCTAATTAAAGAGATCTTTCTCTGTCAAAAAAAACAAATTTTCCAAAGGTAATGAAAGAGATCATTTTTTAAAAATATATATTTTTGTTATTGATTTTGGAGAGGAAGGAAGAGGGAGAGAGAAATAGAAACATCAATGATGAGAAAGGATCATTGATCGGCTGCCTCCTGCACTCCCCACACTGGGGATCAAGCCCGCAACCCAGGCACGTGCTCTTGGCCAGAATCGAGCCTGGGACCCCTCAGTCCACAGGCCGACACCCTATCCATTGAGCCAAACGGGCTGGGGCGAAAGAGATCATTTTTGTAAAAGAAAATGATCTGACCAAGTATAAATTCTTACCACATGTGTGCCTGTATTTATGTATTTGGTGGGAGTGGCATGGAACGCAGCATATGTGACATGCGGAGGGACCTCTGACAATGCAATGTTAGGAATCCAGATTACTATTGGGAAATCATTAAAAACAACCAATAGCACTTTTTATTTCAAAGCATCTTAAGGTGCCTACACAAAGGTTACAGTAAAATTGTTGAAATCAAATTAATCTTAGTTACAGAAAAATATCTAGTGGATGCCACACACTCATCTTAGATGGCTATTCCAGAACGAAATGGGTGAACATAATACATTGCAATTTTATGCAACTTGAAGAACACTATTTTTATGTTTTCTTCTTGTCTCTCCTTTCACTTCACATTACCTTCACTTAGTCATAAAGTCTATTTGAGAAGTTAAGACAAAAAAATTTAATAAAGCAGCATAATCAGTGGAATGTTGTTTTCTGCTTTTTGCATAATCAGAAATATTGCAAAGAATTATAGTGGGAATCAGAAAATTTCTGTGAGCTTGGGCAACTCACTTAACCCCTCTAAATACCTGTAAAAATGTCAATAAAGGTAACTTGCCTACCTACCCCATGAAATGGCCGTGAACATCGAATATAATCATTCATGAGAAAGCTCTGTTTTGTTGTAGTGGTTGTTATTTTTTACCCCTCTCCCCCCAAAAAAAGCCATACAAGTGTAAGATTTTATTAGTTTAGCATTAGTTTGTGCTTCTTGGTCTGCTCTTTTGTTTGATGTGTGTCTTCCTCATTTTGCCCCTATTTAGAAGCTGCTCCACAGAATGGAAATAGATCTTCTTTTATTGGTCATTATATCTGTGTCATGGAAATGTAGTGCCATGTGTGCCAGTGACACCCCCTCCCCATCACACCGAGGACAGAGTGGTGTAACCTTGCCATGGAGAGTGTCACTGTTCACAGATTACCTGAGGATCCAGCCCTGTCTTCAGTCTGCAGGGTGATTTACCGTGCGTGCTAGGATGCGTGCTTCTGCAATCAGAAGACAGAGCTCTCACTTGCATTATAGAATAGGCCATTCATAATTCTGTCCACAGGACGCACCAGCTTCGCTAACAGTCTGAATAATGTAGTAGCAGAACAGCAAAAGAAAGTAATCTGGGCAATGAAACCAACCTGCTATTAAGTGATGTATAACACCGATCACTCCCAAAGGATCCCTTGTTCTCATTACATTTTTAATTTCCTATAAGACAAATTAACAACAGTTATACCTTATGGATGCCTGCCACATTGCATCGTAATAAAGCAGGAAGGGCTTAGTCACATTTTCATTTTATAGAAACAGAAATAAGGTTAATGAATCGGTTAAAAGCTTGCTCAGTATTATGTACCTCAGTAGTAGTAATTTGCAAATCAAACTTGGACCTTTGGTTCAGTGATTTGGATTTTTATTTTATTTTCCAGGAAACATGCTCTAAAAGCTTATATAACACTATAAGTATCTGAGTATGGCCATTGACTATACATCTGAAAGGTCTTTTAGTTTGAAATTGAAGGATTCTAGAGTTTCTCCACCAGTGGTACCATCCAGAGCAAATTAAAAATGATGTAACCACAGTATCACACAAATATAAAAACATCACTGTAATTACTTTTAAGAATTATCCTGTTAAATGGGCAAGGTTTCTGATTTGATAGCTGGATATAAATCAGTTCATTGAACAAAGTATCAGAGATGTAATCGTCTGTTTTGGTTACTGTTTAATAAATTCTTGCCCTGCAGGTGGTACAAAATGTACTCATTTTCAGAGGGAGGGTTGCAGAAGAGTGGCACTGAGCCCAAAGTCCGTTCTCTGTTCCCCTGGTGATAAAAGCCCCAGTCTCTCAGCGGAGGTAGCCAGTTCAGCAAAGGGAGGTGGATAGGGCCTTCCAGGTCAGAGACTTTATTACAGGTGCTTCTAAGGACATCTTGGCAGAGGCCCACTCATATTTATCTGTGAACTCTGTCCTTTGTTACATGAGAAGGCAAAGCAGAGGCACTGCTTTGATGGCACCTGAAAAGTCCTGACGAATGGCCCAGTTCCATGCTTATGTAATGTAAAGCAGTTCTCCAACAGCAGGGACATGGCAGGGAAGACTGCTTTAATGTGGAAAGGGTGTGTTAGGCATCAAGGACACTGTCCTTGCTTTCACATCATGCGGCATTCACACAGCGAAAGATGGGGATTTGGCAATTATCTGGCAAGTGTGATGGATGTTAATGGACAATCTGGCTAATCTGGCTTTTGAAAGTAGATATTTAGCAACAAGAAGTAGAATGCCAAGAGAGCTGTTCAATGAGTTTCTTTTTATTTTTAAGTTAAATTGCCGTTCCTGAGTTTATTTTGCAATTACCCCATGATGTTTTAAATACTATTTTGGCAATAACAACCCTTGGTTCTTGAAGGGTCCCTCACATTCAGTTAGTTCAAAGTAGAATCAGGTATATGTAGGTTTTCGGTTCCCATCCTGCTTTCCGATATGAATATGAGCTGCAAACTTTGGTAACTCTTCTCCTCTCACTCTCCTTACTCTTTTCTGAATTCTAGCCAAGATGGTTTCTGATTTCCTTGGGCAATTTCAGTTACTGTGTAAATATATATATTTATATGCACACTGACAATTCTTCAGACATTTAGAGGGATGAAAATTTAAGTCTCCTTACTCTGAAAGTATTAGGCACAACTTCTTTCATGGTTGGACAATATTGCTTATTTTTGTCAAAATGTTTATTCACTCCTTTAGGTGAAGATTGGGTGCATGCTAATTTTATGCAACTAGGTTTTAGGTTGACTCATTTGAAATTACCAATAAACAACCACTTTTGTCCTATAAAACTTCAAATCAATCTCAGGATACAATCTGACATGTGAGATGCTATGAGTATTAGAAAAAAATAAAAGGCTAGGCCAAAGAGGGAAGATTTTTTTGGAGGTAGTGACATTTAGAATTTGGCCTAGCAAGATTAGATTTCAAGACAAATATAGCAAGAGACTATCCCAGAACACAGAGCATCTAGAAGACACGAAGGAGTCATCCATTTCTGGGACTAAGGCAGGTATCCTTCACTAAGCTAGGTATTCTATATCAAGTATAAAAACCTCCTGCAACTAAAAATTCTGAATCAAATAATAAAAATAAAATATTTTGAGATGTAAGATGATACAGAAGATACGCAGATGTAAATAAAGGCAGCAAAGAGCTGACAAGAGATTAAGGATTATTAGGCCTAGGAGGAACAAGGGAGCCCAGGGACTCAGTGCTGCTGCCTTCGGGGCCTTTGCCAATTTCTGCAAAGTTGGACTTTGATTTTGACATCAAGTCCCCAGTGTAGGCTCTGTGGGGAGAATCAGATAGGATTCCTCTCCCCACTAACTGAGATCCCAAAGGACCGCAGCAGCACTGTGTGAGAGAGGACAAGAGGTAAGCTCGTTCATTCCCCACCACCACCCAAAAGAACCCCAGGTGTCTGCATTGGTGCTGGGCAGAGCAGAGGGGAAATACAATTTTCCCATTAGAAGCTGTCTATAAACTGGTGCTTGTGAGAATTGGCAGTCTGCATTCACACCATCTCAGTAGTTCATAAAATATCAAACCATGATTTTAGTCGAATTTTCATCTAAATGGTCTTAGACTAGTCATGCCTCCAGGCTCCTGACTGAAATATAAATAAAAATGCCTTTTGAAATAAAGTACCTTCTTTCTAGGCCTCAGAGATTCTCCACATATAATGTTTCAAGGACAATATGCAGCCTACAGTCTGAAATCATAAAACATATAAGAAAACAAGGTACTGGGTGTGAGAAATAATGGAAAAATAACAGAAACAGAGCCACATGACAATAGATGAGCATTATCAACAAATATTTTACAAAAATTTATAGTTGATAAGTTTAAATAAAGGAAAATCTTGCAAGCACCTGCAGAAAATAAGTAACTATAAAAAAATAGCATAGCAGATTTTTAAAAGAATGAAATATAACTTTTAGAAATAGAGATTATAATAATCATTAACAACTAAATGGACAAACTCTTAAAACTCAACTATAGGAAAGCAAAGATCACAATTAAAAAGTGGGCAAAAAATCCAAACAGGAAACCTTACCAATGAAGAGATGCAGATGGCAAATAAGCATGTAAAAAGATGCTCAACATCATATGTCATCAGGAGATGCAAATTAAAACAACAATGAGATACTATTACACACCTATTAGAACGGCCAAAATCCAAAGTTCTAGATACACTACTGCTGGTGAGGAGGTAGAGCGTTCCAAAACTTGGAAGTAAACGCACACTTCACTAGATGAACAGCTAAACAAACTGGCACTTCCACGCAATGGAATCTTTTTCAGCATTAAGAACAAATGAGTTATTTGGCCATAAAAAGACATGGAAGAACCTCAAATGCATATTGCTAAAATGAAAGAAGCAAGTTTGAAATATATCTTGGAAAAGGCAAAAATATAGAGACAGTAAAAAAAAAAAAATCGGTGATTGCCAGGGGCTCGGGGATGGCAAGGAGGGATGAATAGGTGTGGTGCAGGGAGCTTTAGGGCAGGAAAACTCTTCTGTATGCTACTGTAATGATGGATACATGACAGTATGCATTTGCCAAAATTCATAAAACAGAAAACACAAAGAGTGAACCTTAATAATGAACTATGAACTTCAGTTAGTAGTAATGTATATTGATCCATCAATTGTAACAAATGTACCACATTAATGCAAGATGTTACTAATTGGGAAACTTTATTTACATGATTACCTACTGAAGGACATCTTAGTTGCTTCCGAGTTTTCACAATTATAAATAAAGCTGCTATAAACATTTGTAAAACTTCTTTGGTGAGGTTTCTGTTCAGATATTTTGCTCATTTTTTAGTCAGGTTGTTTGTTTTCTTACAGTTGAGTTTTAAACGTTCTTTGTATATAAACAGTCCTTTATCAGATAAACTGTCCTTTATCAGAGATGTGCTTTGCAAATATTTTCTCCCTGTCCATGGCTGGTCTTTTTATTTTATTTTCAGCCTCTCTCATAGAGCAGAGTTTTAAACTGATGATATCTAGTTTATCAATTATTTCTTTCTTGTGTTGTACCTTCAATGTTGTATCTAAAAAGTCATCACTATACCCAAGGTTACCTAGGTTTTTTCCTATGTTATCTTCTAGGAGTTTCTAATATACTTTTTATTGAAGTATAGTTGGGATAAGAAAGAGAGAACAGAGTAGAGGCAACATTTGGGGAGAAAATGGCTAAAAAGTGTTCAAAAATAAAGGTGAGAAAAAGGTACCAAGGAACAGAATCTCCACATCCACTATAAATCAGGAATTAGGAGCAGGAGAATGAGAAGCAAAATGACGAGGACTGTTTCTCTTATTTCCTTGTTACTCACTGAGAAGGAAAGAGCTACAACAGTTGGTCTGGGGTCCGTTTACCTTCTTTGGGAGTGTCGGGAGAAATTCTCCCAGGGGAAAGAAAAAAGGAGGTTAGTTCAGGGTAGTCTCTTTTTATCAACCTGAACTCCAGATAAATAGGCTCATAATATTTGCTAAAAGGAAAGATTCTTATCTACTCCATGTCTTAATAGAATGTCCTTGCTAAGGATTACTTAGGAGTAAACCCAGAATCTATAGATCTATGACCCATGATACCCTAAAGAATATCACCTAAGCTACATAACTCTCTGGAGTATAAAATGGTGACATTTCGTAATTTAAGCACTCCTCCAGTTGTGTGAGGTGAAGATGCCGAACCTCATCTGCAATCTCCTCTATTATGCTGAGTCAGAGAGTACATGTCTGATGTGGAGAGAAGGGTCCATGGAGCTGCCTTTGATGTCCCAGACCTCTGTCCACTCTGTGCCTCTGTATCGCCCACATTCTGAAATTATTACTAAAGCTCATTAATGGTTGCGCACCCTTCTAGTGAGTCTGCTCTGACAATCTGATCTTGTGTATTAGCCCACTCATGAGATCAGTAAAGGGGCTTTTAAAATTCAATGCTTGTTCTCCCTCTCTCTCTCCCCCTTCCTCTCTCTCTCTCTCTCTCTCTCAAATCAATAAAGAAAATTCAATGCTTGGTGCTGCAGTGCTTTTTCTGTTGAGCCCTGCGGGTAGACTAGGCAGCAAATTATTAGCCTTCAGAAATTATTCTTCAACATTCTGGGATCGGTGAATATATTTCTGTTATCTCTGATATAAAATCAATATATATATGCTAGGGTATAAAAACTTAAGAAAATATCCTAGAAAACAGTTGGAAGAACATAATGCCACAAGAGGAGCAGAGTTATCTGTGGGTAGTGATGTATGGAGTAATAGTAATTTTTTGCTTTATTTTATCTATTTTTCCCCCAAAGTATTTTATAACTGAAAGCATATTTCCTTTTATAAGTCATAAAAGATGTTTGAAAACTAGAATCAATCTTGTATGATACAAATTTATAGCAATTATGTTTAAAAGATATGCAGCAAAAAAAGTGAATGGAAATACACCATATGTTACCTAAGATTTTCTTGAAATTGTTGGGATTTGAAAGATTTGTTTATACTTTCAGTGTTCTAAAATTTCTATAATGAGCATGAATTATCTATGTAATTAAAAAAGCTAATTTTCAATGGCACAGTATGAAGTAGATTTGGACAGGGCATTTCTCCCTGTCCTTCACTTATCAACCCACTTATTTCTATATACTTAATGTTTAATAGGTATGAAAAAAGTACAAAGTTTATAGACCTCACTCATATGTGCAATCTAATAGATCCAGAGACAAAGAAGCATGGAACAGACTGGCAATTCTCAAAGAGAAGGCAGGAGTAGGGGAGAGAGTAATCAAAGGACTAATAGGCATATATACATAACCCATGGACACAGACAATAGTGTGGTGAAGGCCTGGGTGGTGGGTTGTGGGGAGGAGAAGGGGTCAATGGAGGAAAAAAAGGGGGGACATCTGTAATACAACAATAAAGATACATTTTGTAAAAAACCATAAAACTTAGATTAAAAAAAAAAAAAGACCTGAGTGGTCGAACCAAATAAGTGAGGGAACCTAGAGTGAAGGACAGTCCTAGTGTTTAGGAACTCACAGACTTTGGAACTTTTATTCAGATTAATGGAAATCTATTCAAGGATGTGGAGCAGGGGAATAACCCTCCTGGAGAAATAAATTAAAATTAATGCCACCTTTACATTCAAAGTAGCCTCATGTCAAGGTTGTAGCACTAGGTTCCATCTCTTTGTAGCATAACTGCATGTGGTCTGTGCAAACATCAGCATGAGTGTATGGAATCAAGTATCCTATCTAATAAAGAGGGAATATGCTAATTGACCCTCTGCCATTGCAAAGATGGCAGAGCCCACAACCAATGAGGAGGGTATATGCTAATTGACTGCCACACCCTCAAAGATGGCGGCGCCCACGGCCACAAGATGGCCGGCAAGGGAGGGCAGTTGTGGGCGATTGGGCCGGCAGGGGAATGGTTAGGCATCAATCAGGCTGGTAGGGGAGTGGTTAGGGGGTGATCAGGCTGGCAGGCAGAAGCAGTTAGGGGCAATCAGGAAGACAAGCAGGTGAGTGGTTGGGAGCCAGCAATCCTGGATTGTGAGAGGGATGTCCACAAGGATTGGGCCTAAACCGACAGTTGGACATCCCCTGAGGGGTCCCAGATTGGAGAGGGTGCAGGCTTGGCTGATGGACACCCCCCCCTTCCAGTGCATGAATTTCATGCACCGAGCCTCTAGTTTCTTATAAGATAGTGGTTGTTAGGACTTTAGGCTTTGAAATCAGAATGTCCTGGGTCTACCACTTCCTGGGTGAGTGACTCTAGGTAAGCTACTAAATATGTACAATGTGAATAAGAATTTGTTGTTGTGCCTGGCTGGTGTGGCTAAGTGGTTGAGTATCAACCTATGGTTCAATTCCTAGTTGGGACACATGCCCAGGTTGCAGGCTTGATCCCCAGTAGGGAACATGCAGGAGGCCGCTGGTCGATGATTTTCTCTCATCACTGATGTTTCTCTCTCCCTCTCCCTCTTCCTTCCTTTCTGAAATCAATAAAACAAATTTTTTTTAAAGAATTTGTTGTTGTGATAACTAAATGAATAATGCATATAAAAGGTAAACATGTTGTCTGGTACATAGTAAGTGATCAAAAATAATAGCTATCATTTCCTGACTCACTATCATAGGAAAAGCATAAGATTATCACATAGTGGACCTTTATGCTCCTTATACAAGCTAATGCTGGATGTGTTTTTAGTGAGCTAAATTGTACTAAGTGTTTTCAGACTAATGAGCCAAATACATTAACTGTTCTGGAAACAGATGAAGCCTGACTATTTGACTAAATATAGAGATAATTAAAGTCTAGACTATCTTTTGATAGGGTTTAGGGAGGCATAATGAAAACCATCATGCCATAATAGAGTAACACGCAAGGCTAAAATAAATCAGAAATTTTACAACACAGATGAAACACAGCTAATTTTATTGATGTCAGAAAAACATCGTTAGATGAGTCTTCTTATGTTCTTATGATGTTTGTTTCATGTTGTAATGGCTTCTCAATTCTGTGATCAATTATGCCTTTCTGTTTTGCTACTGAAGCCTTTGCTTTTCTCCACATATAGTTTGGCACAATTATCAAAAGTCATATGAACTTTTTTCCTGCACTTTTATAGTATGCATTAAGAGCACTTATTCTTTGATGTAGTTGAGGATAGTGATGAAAGATCTTTATAGGTACTTTTAAAAAAAATCCTCACCCAGGATATTTTTACATTGATTTTTAGAGAAAGAGAAAGACAGAGAGAAATACTGATGTGAGAGAAACACATCGATTGGTTGCCTCCTGCATGAGTCTGGGCCAGGCCCCGAGGCCAGGGAGGATCCTGCAACCAAGCTAGATGCCCTTGACTGGAATCGAACCTGGGACCCTACGGTCCGCAGGCCGACGCTCTGTCCACTGAGCTAAACCAGCTAGGGCGGGTACTTTTTATTCAAAGCCAAGAACTGTTTTCTATAGGAAAGGTACTGACTGTTGTTTCTGGTATCCATCCATGCCTGGCTCCAGATTTGCATCTTGTTAGTAAAGCAATTCATGTTACCAGGAAAGCGCCAATATTATTTGATAATACACATGTAAATAGATGGACAATTCCATTGTGTCACATGGAAAGGAGAAACGTTCAGGCTATAAAATTATGCACACTCTGTACAGCCTCTGGCAAGAGCCAGATGTAAATATTGGAGTTGCAGGGCTCCTATTTATCTCCAGCCACGCGGGAGGAAGGGATAGGCCATACCCAACGCTGAGACTCTCTTTATTTTATACCTTAGAGTCCAGGTGCAGCCCAGGGTCTGGAATAAAAGCCCAAGTGTGAAGCAAATGAAACAATTGAGCTTCATTAGGGCTAAACTTGGAAACATGAGAGTGGGGAATACAGTGCAGATTAATTTCTCACTAGTCCTTGACGAAATGAGAAAGGGAAAGACAATGTAATTAATTTTTCAGAGGATAAATTCTTCTGGGGCTTTTACTCTGAATTTGTGTCCTTCTGTTCTTTTTTTACATAGCATAATAGTGGCAGAAAATTATTTTTTTAAAAAAAATCATTGTTCTTTATTTGGCAGGATAAAAAGTTGATAAGATTATGTCAACTTGAAAAACATTAAAACATTATTTGCTTATTTAATCCATGAAATTTAAACTGCTAGGATCCACTGGTATTGAGAACATGCAGCAGTGATAGTCCAGAAGGTACAAAGTCAGAATAAGGCCTGGCCAGCATGGCTCTGTGGTTGAGCTTTGACCTATGAGCCAGGAGGTCATGGTTTGGTTCTGGGTCAGGGCACATGCCTGGGTTTCGGGCTCGATCTCCTGGGGTGTACAGGAGGCAGCCGATCAATGATTCTCTCTCATCATTGATGTTTCTATCTCTCTCTCCCTGTCCCTTCCTCTCTGAAATAAATATATATTTTCAAAAAACTGTAGTACATTTACACAATACTATGCAGCTACAAAAACAGAGGTATCTTTTACCCTTTGAGACAGCATGGAAGGATTTGAAGAGTATTATGCTAAGTGATATAACCCAGTCAGAGAAAGACAAGTATTACATGATCTCGCTTATATGTGGAATCTAATGAACAAAATAATGTGACAAACAAAATAGAACCAGAGGCATGGATACATGGAACAGACTGACAGCTGTCAGAGGGGAGAGGGATT
>NW_006383018.1:5987821-6033536 GCF_000327345.1 Myotis davidii
ATGATTATTTGAAGGCTTAACCTTCCCATGGATGTAAGCTCCCAAACAGACTCTGCCTTTGTATATTATAAAGAAGTCCAGCTCAGTTTCTACACTCACCTTCTCCAAGTACTAACCACGTTAGATTTGACCTCATAGTTAATAGCAAATAATCTTTTCAATGAATCTTGGTTTTATTTATTTCTGGAGGAAAGGGGGAAGGCAAGGGGAGAATATAATCTGTCTCAGAGCCAATTGGGATATAGCAAGATAGTAAAGATACTCCTGGGCCCCCAACCCCAATGTTTATACTGCCTCTAACCAAGACTGTTTGTACATGTAACTCCTTCTCACTTTTCTCAAAACTGTTCACCCTGTAGGAATCATCTTTGAAATAAACCACTAAAATTATTCAACTCATGTCCTATAAAAATGCCCTTCATTGCACCAATAGTATAACATTCTAGAAATTGTACTTATAATCTTTAAAAAGGAGTCAGTAATACTTAATTTGCAATCAAATTTCAAATGGTCTTATTGTTCTATGGTTGCTGGGTTAGAAAAATTCATGATCGCTTCAAGAAATTATGATATAGTTATAATACACTTTAATGCTCTCAGATAAAATGTGCAATATCAATGCATCATAATTAAAATTCATTATTGGAGAAACTCTATTTGCTTCTGCTATATTTAACATTTTTAATTTGCAACATATTGCTATCTCTAATTGCTCTTTCTCAGAATTACTTATGAGACGAATGAGCATTTTATTTGTGTACATCATCCTTTTTAATAGGAAAGGAAGGGACATTCAGCAGACTTGTTTAGGTCACACAAATGAAAGACAAAAGCTGGCTGTGTGAGACTTCTGGTTGAAGCACTAAGGTAACACTAGAAGACCTCAAAGACCCTAGACATGTTGGACAGTTGATTCAAAGAAAGCAAATGAAGTTCCTCTCTTCCAGAAATGTAGCTGAAACAGGAGACCAGAGCACTAAGGGTGTGAGCTAATGCTGCAACAGGGCATGGGGTGAGGGCCTTGCTCTTGGTAGACTAGAAGTCTAGCTTTATTACCCACAAAGGGACAGTAGACATAGGATTGAGCCTATTTTGGACTGAATGTGTCCTCCCAAACTCATATGTTTAAGCCCTAACTCCTAATATAATGGTATACAGAGATTTGGCATTTGGTGTTATTTATGGTTAAATGAGGTCTTGAGGAAAGAGCCTTGGTTTGATGGGATTAATGCCCTTATAAGAAGAGATACCAGAGTGCTCCCCCCTCCATCCTCCACCCACTGGCCTCATCCCCTGCCAAACCTCTCTTTCATCCATAAGAGGACATAACAGCCACCTGCATGCAGGTCAGGAAGGAAGCCCTCACCAGAACCTGATCATACTGACACCTGCTATCATACTTCCAGTCTCCCCAACTGTGAGAAAATACATTTTTGTTGTTTAAGCCACTCAGTCTATGTTATTTTGTTATAGCAGCTCAAGCAGACTAATACGGAGCCCCACATAAAGAAGAAATTTGGAATTATTTCCTCACATAAAGCTGATGGATGCCCTATAAGGACTGCACCTTCAGTGATAAGGTGAGCCAAAAAGATAAATTTACTCCCTTGCCATAAAGAGACAACAAGTATATTTATACATATTCCTGCCTGGGCTCTGGGTAAAGAAATCAAAACAAAAGAGTTATTGCTCATACGTTAATACTACAGACCTGTGCTTCAAATAGACTTAACCTATATAAGTAGGTTAAAACCTCAACCTTAGGTTGGGAAATTAGCATAAAAATTGGCCCTGAGCAAAAATACTCTGAGATTCTGTCAAAAACCAAGCATTTTAGAGGGACATTTCCACAATGCAGGCTACATAGGGTTCTCATAGGAAGAAGTAGTTATGCTAGAGAAGAGAGCTCATACTAACGAATAAAAAATAAGAAAATTACAAGCCACACAAGGAACACATTCACTGTGAGAATGAGCAAAGCAGCAGAATTATTACCCCATAACTTGAGATAATAAATGACAATCTGAAGCAGAATACAAATTATGTTTAAAATACATGTAATAATTGAAACCTTAGGAAGGAACCAGTAAATATATTTTTTAAAGTAGACATATTAGAAAAAAAGAACAGGAAAGAAAAACATAGTAAATAGTTCATTTAAATTGATGAATGAACAGTAGATTGACATTTAAAGAGCTGGTGAACTAGAAACTCTATCTGAGGATGTTATATATAATGTAGCAATGGAAAATTATGAAATGGAAGCAGATTAAGATTTAAGAAAAATGTCCCTAACCGATTTGGCTCAGTGGATAAAGTGTCAGTGTGGATTAAAGGATCCCAGGTTCAATTCTGGTCAAGGGCACATATCTCGGTTGCAGGTTCCCCAGCCCTGGCTGGGGTATGTACAGGAGGCAACCAATCAATGTGTCTCTCTCATATCACTTTCTCTTGGTCTCTCCCTCTCCCTCTCCCTTCCACTCTCTCTCACTAAAAAAGAAAAAAAAATCAATGAAAAAATATCCTCAAGTGAGGATTAGCAAAACAAAAAACAAACAAAAAAAAGATTTAAGAAAAATGGAAGATAGAATTCAAAGATTCCCATATCCCTGATAAAAGTCCAGATAAATAAAATAAAAAGTGGAGAAGCACTCTTGAAAGGCTTTAAAAATTTTCCAGAGATGATGAAATATATGAACTCATAGAGTCAAGAATACATGATTTCTAAGGATGATAATTAAAAAGAACTCTACACCAAAATACATCACAGTGAAGCTAGAGGACCTAAAATCTTAGAAGCAACAACAAATAAAAAGACTCTTGTCAATAGCAAAAGTAAATATCAGGAAAGTGTAGAATAATACATTCCTAGTGCTAAGGGAAAGTAACTATCAACCTAGATTTGTAACGCAGCTAAATTTTTATTTAGGAATTTGTTTCAAGCAAAGAACTAGAAACTTTTATCCCTCAAAGATCTTGACTAAACAGAACTTAATTATATGCTTCAGAAAGAACGAAATTTAATTCATGAGGGAGTGGATAAAAATAACAGTAATGAGCAGTCACATTCATAAATGGATGGATATATAACATTGGCGACGGCAAGAGTGACAAACCTGTGGATTTAAAAATAAGATGAAAAAGTCCTAGAAAATGATAGACTGTAAAGAAAAATCAAGTTTAGAGTTAAAAATTCTAAGGACCTTTCAATTTTCAGGAGAGAGTAAAATATTGATCGAGCCTAGACTTTGTTACATCAAGAATTCATGTTAAAAGTTTAAAGAGCACTAAAAGAGAAATAGAATGCACAACTTTCAAACCAGGAGGAACGCCAGATAAAGAAAACTATCAATTAAGTAGAAAACTGAAAGGATAAAGAAACACAAGAAAGTGTGCCAAATAGAATGCATAAGGTGGCAGAAATCAATCCATATATATCAATAATTGTAATAAATATAAATAAACTAAAGCCAATAGTTAGAAGATAGGGAATTAGAGTGGATTTTTAAAAAATCATTTATATTTCTTACAAGAGATACATTTAGAATATGCCACACACAAAAAGCTGAAAAAGTAGATGGAAAAATCATTCCAGCAAAATACTAACCAAAAGAAAGCTGGGATAGCTATAACATCTGACAAAATAGTCTTTGACTAAAATTAATATATATATTTTAGGGGAAAATCCACACTGCATTATGATATAAGGAGCAAGATCAACAAGAAGATACAAAAATTCTAAATTTAAAAATAAACTTAAGATAAATTGTGATGGAAAAAATATTTAAAAATAGATAATAATAACCCTATTTTGAGTTAATTTTTGTAGATGGGGACAAACAGCTATTCTAGTTTCACATTTTTGTATGTAGCTCTCCAATTTCCCCAGAACCATTGATTGAATAGCGAAAGGGGGTGACTGGGGTAGTAAAGAGTAAAGGGGGTCAAATATGTTGTGACAAGATGATTTGACTTTGGGTGGTGAGCACACAATGCAATACACAGATCATGTGTGATAGAAATGTACACTTGAAACCTATCTAATCTTATTTAAAAACTAGTAGCCCTGTGCACAAATCCATGTGCCAGTAGCTCACCAGTAGCTTGCTGCAGCCCTCCAGTAGATCTCTGCCTACTGCCCGGGCCCCCTGTAACTCCCCTGCCCCCCTCCCCTTTACCCCCCTCCCCATAGCTTGCTGCCCTGCAGCCTCCTGTAGTTCTCTGCCGCCTGCTTGTAGCTCACTGCTCCACCCTCCTGCTGATCCGTGATCCAGTCGTTACATGGTTGGTCATTATGACCATTTGGTGTAATGACCATTTGCATACATCTTTATTATATAAGATATCACACCAATAAATTTAATTTAAAGAGGAAAAAATTCTATGAAAAAAAACCTAAAATAATAAAAAATACTAGACAAAATTACAATTAAAATATGGCAAATCCATAATTATATTATAGTATTTTAATACAGTTTTTCTATAATTCAAGAATCAAA
Organism: Myotis davidii; assembly: GCF_000327345.1. NCBI lineage: Eukaryota > Metazoa > Chordata > Mammalia > Chiroptera > Vespertilionidae > Myotis > Myotis davidii. The sequence continues at coordinate 5,992,321 of NW_006383018.1, forward strand.
CAAATAAAAAATTATGAAGATTTAAAATATGTTTCAGGAAAATTAAAAATTTTTATCTAATATACTTATATAGAACCCTATACCCAACAGTTAAAGAACACATATTATTTTTAAACAACTATACCTCATTTACAAAAACTGGCCACGTAATGGTTCCACAACAAGTCTTAATAAATGCCAGTGGATCTATATTTCTATATCTTGCACATAATAATCTCAAGTCTCAATGCAAAAAATAAAAATGAATGGCCAAAAGATAGTCAGCCTTCTCCATTTAGAAATTTTAAAACATACTTCTAAATAATTTATGAATAAATACAGAGATTGTTATATCATAACTCATAGATTGGATAAAAGAAAAGTTAATTTTTAAAGATAATATTCTAGTCAAACATTTTTTACCCAACAATTCACCATAAAATTGTGGTTTTCATTTCAAAGTGGGATCTTCTAACTGGTCTTTCCTAGCACTAATTATATCTACTCTAATAAAAGAAAACATGCAAATTGACCATACCTTTGCTACACCTTAAGACATTCCCACCAACCAATCAGAGTGACTTTATGCAAATTAACCCAACCAAGATGGCGGCCAGCAGCCATGGAGCTGGAGCAAGCAGTAGGTTTGGTTGCCCCAGTGATGGAGGAAGCCAAGCTTCCCAGCTGCCGCAGCCAGCTCTGAGCTCCACTCAAAGCAACAAAGTTTCAATTATAGAAGGTAAATAAACCCCAGATACCTGCTTTCAGCCAGCCATGGCCACGGAGCTGGACCGAGCAGGAGTGGGTTGCCCCTGGCAATGGAAGAAGCCAAGCTTCCCTCCCGTCCGCCCTGGCCAGCTCTGAGCTCCTCTCAAGGCTACAAAGTTTCAATTATAAAAGGTAAATAAATCCCAGAATAAAAAAAAGAGAGGCTGGGAGCTTCCATTGCCGGAGGGGCCTGGCCAGACTGAAAACAGCCCTCAGCCCCTCACTCAGACTGGCCAGGCACCCCAGTGGGGACCCCCCGCCCTAAAGGGGGTGTGGTCATCCTGCAAACACCCATCAGCCCCTCACCCAAGCTGGCCAGGCACCCCAGTGGGACCCCCACCCTGATCCAGGACACCCTTCACGGCAAACCAGCCAGCCCCTAGGCAGAGCGGTGGTGACCAGCGGGAGGGGCCAGCTGCTTGCCGCCTGTGCTGTCCCCTGATTGACCTGCTGGGTTTGGGGGAGGGGGTCTAAGGCGTCAATGGGACATCCCCTGAGGGCTCCCACATTTTGAGAGCATAGTCCAGGCTGAGGGACCCCCCTGAGTGCACAAATTTTTGTGCACTGGGCCTCTAGTTTTGATAATAAATACCTCATGAAACTACATATGAGGTTATTGAGAAACTTAATGGAAATAGTGTACATAATTACGTGTGCCTGGCCCATAGTAAGCATTCAATAAATATTAGCAGCTCACTATCCTGTGCTAAGTCATGGATCACAAAAACTTGATAAAAAAAAGAAACCACCGCCATGCAAACTCTCAATGTACTTTTCCAACACTGTTGCCCAATATTGTTCATAAAGCCCAGTTCTACAAATTAAACTCTTCTCCATCTTCCATACATCCCTAACAGTCCACCTCATGTTCTTTCTTTGTCCCAAATGACTTTCCTGAAACATCCAAATTCTTCAGCCTAAATAAAACTTCTTACAAAAGTTTCTCTCTAGCACTTCAATGACAAATACTCCCTCCTTCCCTTGCATTCTGTATTCTAACATTAAAATGTATAACTCTGTGCTGGCACTTATTACCTATTTCTGAAGAAGGGTTATTTATATCTGTTTCCTTATTAAATACATTCTCCATTAACAGCAAGGTTCCAGATTTATCTTACTATCCTCAGAGCACCTTGCACCGCGACTGACACCTAATATCCCTTCCTCCACTCATTCGTTCACAAACATTTAGGGAATGACAAAAACAGTCCAATTTAATTACTGCACAATCATTGAGTGAATGAATTCAAGATATAGCAGTTAATTGAGTGAGGATAATAGGGACGTTTTCTTTTGGCTTGTGAGCAGTATCTCTCCCCAGTCTTTTCTAAATTTCTAGAACATACAGGATCCTGGATGTATGCTGTTCCCGAGATGCGCTTGAGGGAGTAGCATGTGTTATTCATTACAGCACATATAACCTTTTCAAGTTTACAATCAATCTTGCTCAGAAGGCTGGTGTCATTTAAAAAGTACAGCCGTGTGCTGGAAGGAGAGACAATCTGAGCTAGCTACAGTCTGTGAATTCAAACACCCTACTTAAAGGTCCAAACATGAAGAAGGAGGATGTACTGAACACATCATTTTCCCTCCCAGTGATTGAAAAGGGATGGGACATTGAAGCTTTGTTGGGTTTCAATGCATTGATTTTCTCACTACCTATTTTTTCTCAGGTTTGTCAGGTACTTAAAGAGTCTATTTCCAGTTGCCTGCAGACTCCTTTTCTCATGCTTCTTAAAATTATTTGTGAATAAATCACCCACATTGTCTTCCAGGCTCTAATGATTCTCTTCCTGCGGAACCTGGTTTGTTTGTTTGTTTTACTTCTTCTTTTGTTTGTTCTGGTTCTCACGTCTTTATTTGCCAATCCACTGCTTGCTTTTGGCATCCCCCTCAATTTTTCCGTTTCTCAATTCTCTGAACAGACTCATATTTGTTCGCCTCTCTGTCTATTCATTCTGTACTCAGCTGCTGAACACCTTCCAGAGTCAGATAGTGCTCTGGTCAGAAATGGGGTCCCTATGCCAGGGGAGATTGCCATCTGAAGTGCAGATGGGAGCCTGGGGAACATAAGGTCACAGGACATACTGAGCAAGCACAGAATACCACTGGGCATATCACCATGTAGTCTTCTCCGCCAAAGGCTAGAGACGTCCCTTAATTATGGAGTAGAATTGATAGCTGAGGATTCTTGGTAGGAATTCATATTAAGCTGGGATTTTTCAGTCCACAGTGGGTAAAAAGAGGAATTCCAGGTATACCAAGCAGAATAGTAAAGACTGCGGGTGTTGGTTGCAAAGGGGCCTGGTTGAGGACAGTGTTTCTCAGTGCTGTCATGGACCAGCTGCATCAGGGTCATCTGGAATGTTTTAAAAATCACAGATATGTGAACTTTACCTCCAAATCTATCGAACTGGACTCTCTGAAAGCAGGTAAAACCTGTTGCCGTAACCGGTTTGGCTCAGTGGATGGAGCATCGGCCTGCGGACTGAAGGGTCCCAGGTTCGATTCTGGTCAAGGGCATGGTTGCGGGCACATCCCTGGCGGAAGGTGTGCAGGAGGCAGCTGATCGATGTTTCTCTCTCATCGATGTTTCTAACTCTCTATCTCTCTCCCTTCCTCTCTGTAAAAAATCAATAAAATATATATTTTTTTAAAAAACTGTCTTTAACAAACACCTTAGATTATTTACAGGCATGGCAAAGTTGAAAAGCATTTGATCAAAATAAAGGAGCATGGGTGGGTTAATGGTATAACGACTTAACAGACATAAAGTAAGAGGGCTTTGTAAGTAAAAGGGCAGCTGGGCATGCCCCAACCATTATTAACATTATTTCATATCATCTGGATTCCATTTGAGAAGTAGATGGTAAAATTTTGGTGGGCCTTCTAGGTCCAGGCAATGCGTTAGGTATGCTGAATGAAATCAAATTTGTTTGCTCAAATCAATTAATCCATCATCTATGTTTCTGGGCTTCTATGCTTTAGGATACTGAGTACCGTTAGAGAAAACTATAGGACCACACAGATCTACCACTACCAGTACGTGGTGTTCCCCTCATTTAAACCCTCTATGCCACTGGTTCTCAACCTTCTGGCCCTTTAAACACATTTCCTCATGTTGTGACCCAACCATAAAATTATTTTTGTTGCTACTTCATAACTGTAATGTTGCTACTGTTATGAATCGTAATGTAAATATCTGATATGCAGGATGGTCTTAAGTGACCCCTGTGAAAGGGTCGTTCGACCGCCAAAGGGGTCGCGACCCACAGGTTGAACATGCTGCCTGAACATTTTATAGTTTTTCAGCCTCTTTCATTATTTACCACAGCTATTACAAACGTTTTCCATTCTCCTCAAATATCCTACTGAACTGCCTCTACCTACTTTTTTTTTTACTTACTAGATAACCAGTTTATTATGAAAGGCTATAACTCAGTAATTACCAGATGGAAGAAATGTACAGGCAAGGACTGTGGGAAAGTGTGTGGAGCCAGCCACTCGCCCCAAATCTCCATGTGTTCACCGACTCCAGGGCTCGGCCATAACTCCTAGCAGATAAATTCAAATACTACTGCACTGAGAGCAGGAGACATGTAAGAAAGGACTCCTCAACTTCTTTCCACCCTCCCTACGACATAACTGGCTGTGCACCCGGTCTCATTACCCACCCGGAATCCTTCCAACCTGAGATCTCAGACAGCAGCAGCAGCAGCAGCGCCCCATCACTTGTTAGAAAAGAACCTCAAACCTCACCCAAATTACCGAGTCAGAATTTGCATCTTAACGAGATGATTCAGGTTTGAGAAACTCAGCTCAAAAGAGTGAGCACCCCTCATCCCTCCCTGCCTCTTTAAGTGCCTGACTTCATCAGATTTCCTTGTGTCTTCTCCACCTACAAATCCACTCTTTGTTGGGCTCTCTCAACAGCATTTAAACATGTTCTAGACTCTCCCATTCTAAATTAACAAACAAACCGTGTTTTAAAACTGTGCTGCTTTCTCCATCTTAATGTCTCTCACATTCATTCATTCCTCTCCATCGTCACTGCCATTTTCTGGTTGAGGCTACCATTTTTTCTTGCCTATACTGGCTTCTCTATAGAGTGTTGCTCCCTTCCAATCTTTTCTTTGCACAACCGCTAGAGTGAACATTTTAAAACACACATCTCGTCATGATATTTACTTAGAACCCTTCAGGACCCCCCTTTGCTTTAGGATGGAGGCCAAATGCCTTTGCCAGGCCCACCAGACCCTTCATGATACAACCCTGCCTTACCTCTCCAAACTCATGGCTCATTATTCCTCTCCACCCCATGCTACTGGGTAGGTATAGGAAATTGTTGGTAGTTTCCCAGATCCATATTCTTACTTGCACCCACTCCCAGTTGTACTGAAATGTTCTGCTTTCTTTTCTGGTTGACCAAATAGTTCTTAAACTTCCCTGCGTGCAGGGAACTGTCTTGGTCACCATTTGCACACATTAGCTTTTACACAATGTCTAGGATATAGTTGATGCCACAACAAATATTATTGTCTACCTCCTATGTCCCAAATGTCATGGAGCTCACATGATGGTGGACTCAATATTTACAGAATGAAAATAGGTTCTTAATTATTTCATATATGGGCTTATAGAGTTTTACTAATTTACCAGACATCACAGGGGGAAAAAAACATGTTTCCAAGGCTATTCTTGAGCTATGCTGGCTCCAAAGCTCATTTTGTTCCCATACTAACATATACAACTTCTACTCAAAGATGCTTTGTGAAAAGACAATAATAAGATGGTAATGAAAGAACTCCTCTAATACTTTGAAATGTTTTCTAGGTTATCATGGATTCCTGGCTTTTCTAAGTCATCTGTGGCTTATAACTAACTTTAAAATAGAAGCCTGAGGTTGTGTTTATGTAAAAGCAAAACAGTTGGTCAATTAAACCAGCTTAGTAGAAAGAAATAAACAATTGAATTTCTTGGAGGGACACCAGTTTTCTTTTTAAATAGTTAGTTGGCATCAAGGAGAGCATAGTCTTACACCCCAGAATGTCATTTCCTCTTTCCATTTGGACTTGAAATGTCAAAGTGTGGCTTTTCTTGTGCTTTGCTTACTCAAATCACACAAAAGATTAACTATAGTTCACAAGGACAGACACTTATAGAAGCCAGGTAAGTAAAGCAAATGAATGGAGATGGTTTTGTATAATAAATACAATGGCATACACATGTTGATAGGTGTATATTGTGGTGATTTTGAAGAAAAATCCAAGGCTATGGGAGGTGGAGGGAAGAGATGAGTGGAGAAATGGCTGAGCAAAAAGGAGAAAAGATTCTATTCTGGGAAAGCGAGCAGAGGAAGTAGAGAGTTTCGGTGGAGACTGATTCTGCCGGCTTCAGGATAAGAAGAAAACCCTCCTGGGGTGGCACGTGACTACAGCAACCGTCTTTAACTGGAGTCTGGGGTTGAGGGTGTTAACTCTGGGAGGAGTTTTCTCTCAGGTTGAGGAGAAGCAAAGGAATGGGTAGAAAAATCAACTTCTGTCTGGAACCAGTTATGTGAGTAGCTCATTAACACCTCCATACAAGCCACTTATCCCAGAGTCACACATTTGATAATGACCAGTCAACAACAGCCCCAGGACCAGGGAGTCATCACTGTCCCCCAGCACAGGGGCTGAGGGATAGACCGAACCTAGCCTAGATGCTACCCAGATATTTCTTTTACCTACAAGCAAGGCCCCAGAAATCTAAAAGGTGAAATTAAGTATCTACATGGTCTTATTAAAAACAAACAGACAAACAAAGAAACATTTCTTTTTTTCTTTTAAGCTTCATGGTATTGGGTTTTCTGGTGCTTTTGCTGGAAAAAGTCCTTTTTCACTTCTTTTAAATTTATAAAAAGTTGTTCAACCTTATTCAAAACAAGAGAAACAAGTTAAAATGGAAAGTCATACCATTTTTTAAATCTATCAGATTAAAAATTAAAACATTCAACAAGCTGTGAGGATCAGGCACCCTCATACACTGCTGATGAGATATGGTAGTAACAATGTTTATGAAAGGCAAAATAAAGTTAAAATAAACTGTAAACTTTTATCCCAGCAAATCTACTTGCAGAAATTTATTCTACAGGTGTACTTACACTTGTGAAAAACAAAACATGCATACGGTTATTCATTGCAGTATTGTTTGTAACAATAACAGATAGGAATTAATCTCTTGAGAGATATGAATAAGCCCATCAAGAGGTTAAATGAAGTATGGTACATCCATATGGTGGAATATTATAAAGACGTTAGAAAAAAGATTCAAGAATATTTATTTTGATGTGTAATATTCTAAGATAAGTTGTTTTATGAACCAATTCATTTTATGCTGTCATTTGTATACAAAAGAATATACACTCGTATATATGTAAGTCTCTGAAAAGATATGCAAGAAACGATTGAGTCATTACATATTTGGGAAGCAGACATGGGGACTTAGCAGATGAGGAACAAGTTTGGAAGGGAGAATTTTTGTTTTACTGAATATCCCTTTTTTTCTTTTGGAGTCCTATAAGTATATTACTTACTCAAAAAAATAGTAAATTGTTTTTAAAGAAAATAATAGAATTCTAACTAATTCATTAGAACTAAGTGTATGTGCAGGGATCCTGGCACTGAAGACATATGTTGTTTTATCAGGCTTCTTCCACCTTCTAGAATTTCTGGTCTGTTGCAGTTCTGAAAGATCAGGGCTGCAGTGTTCAGAAGATAGTCTATGATTAAGGTGGCCCCTACAGGATGAATTGGGAATTTTTTGTTACTTTGTTCCTTTTTAGTGCAGAAGAGGTTCGAAGTTGGTTGGGAATTGTGACCTTGGATTTCTCTGTTGCTAGACATAAACGTTTTGATAATTACTGACGTAAGCACTGCAAACAGCCAATTTATAGAGAGAGGAGGCTGGGATGGCCGTGTGCTGAAGAAGGAAATACATGTGCTTGAATCCTGACGCTCTCCCTGTCATTCCTTTATGACTTTAAGGCAAAGGTCCCTAACTTCTTCCAGCCCTGGTTTCCTCATTTGAAAAATGTAGATACTATTGCCAACCTTGTGAATGTGCTGCTCATTAAAGGTTTCTTTAAAAACTCAGAGCTCCATCGCTTCTCGGCCTTTTGGCTAAGATCAGGTGTAATATCTGTTCTTATCAGTTTAAAAACTCAGAGCTCCAACAAGTCAGTGGTGTTAAACCCTTAAGGTAATCCCAGGTCCCCAAATTCACTCCAACAGGAAGTGAGCTACTAAGGACCCCCACCCAACAAAGACCACCTCAAACAAAGGAAATCTTTCTGGAGAAAAGAAGAATGGCCAGATTATATCATCAAGCAACTCTGGGACACAATGTGGGGGATGTTCTAGTCACCACTGTGTGTTTCCCATTTTCTATGTTTTCAGTGGAGTTTTTATTACAGTTCTATTGTCCTTTCTCTGTGAGTAGTTTGTGTATTGATTAAGGGTGATTAATATTTTGATTTACTATAAATTGCTACAATACTTTGAATATTTAATTGGAAAAAGTTCAGAACTTTTTTGCTAATGTTGGAGCTGTGAGGTTATGACCCTGAAACTGCCTATCTAAGATAAAGAAATGTTGAGTGTTGGGGAGATGATGGGGTGGGGGGGGAGAAGAGGAGAGAGATATTTTGAAATGCAAGAACACTCATGTCCAGCTATGTGAATAATACATTTCTTCTTTTTACTTCAGCCACTGAGTTGGATTTTGTAACCCTTGCAACTGAAAAAAAAAAAAATCTTAACTAGCTACACTAGGTCTTCATTCAATGAAAAGATACTTAACCTAAAATATCTCTCACACTGACATATCAGTTTTCAACTGTCAGATGTCTTAATAACTCACTATATGGAACAACTCATGAAGAAGTAGGAATTATCATATTTTGTTAGTCAAAGTGCTAAAACGATACAATCCATGTGGTAGGTATCAAAATTGCAAATGAATTTACCTTCAGCTTAACAATTTTGCTTCTAAGATTTATTCCACAGTTAAACTTGTACACGTAAAATGAAGAAACATTTATTCATGACAGCATTGTTTGCAACAGTAAAACATTGCTGTAAATGTTTAAGGGTCTGGATAAATGAAAAATATGGCTCATCACAGAGGAGAATGTGTGAAGCTGTAAAAAAGAAGGAACAATTGTATTTGTGCTAATATGGACATATCTCTAAGACAATGCTGTTAAGAGAAACAATTTTAAGTGCAGATATTTGTGTAAAATGTTTGTATAAAAATAGGGGGGAGAACGAAAATATCTTTTCATATTCGTTTGTATGTATATGACTACCTCAGAAAAGATAGGAAATAAACTGAGCGAAATAGTTATTCGCTGGGTAGGGGCACTGGAACATGTGATTTAGTTAAATAGATTGGGAGGGAGATATTTTTTACTGTATATCATTTTACTTTATTGTATTAAATTTTTTGGAAGGATATAAACTCTTTACCGATATTTTCAATGTATACTTTCTAACGAAAAACACCATTACCACACAGTGAAGTTCCAGAATTCTGAGTTGTGTGTGGGATGCCGGCGTTGAAATGTCAGCCGAATACCCTGCACAAACAGGATTTCGACCATCTTCTAGAATCTCAGCTCCAGGGAGCTGTGTGGCGCAGATAAAAAAGAGATAGCCCAGGGCAGTGGCGGCACCTGGAGGACACACAGAGAACTTTCCGTTTGTTCTTTTTTTTCTTTTAATGTTTGTTTTTCTGCTGTAAGGCTTGAATAAGAGTGGTGCTTGGTTTTCCATGGAGTGCCTGAACAGAAGCATTTTGCTAATTAATCACTGTAGATTTACTGTCAGATATCCCTGGATACAAATACTGTCCCTTTCAATTACTGTCTGTAGCTTTAGGCAAAAGCACTTATATGTTTTAAAAGCCAGGGTGTCTTTACTTATAAAAGGTGAAGAATAATAATACCTACCTATCATGTTGGTACCTCCTAATATGTTTAGTGAATTGTGTCGCCTAAAAAACACCAGTTCTGACCTTCAAAGTGACCTGTGTTTGCTCAATGCCTAAGGCAACCCCAGACCTCTGAGCCTGCCTCAATAAGAAGCGAGAGATTAAATAAATGGGGCCCACAGAGGGGCAGGGAGGGTGCCCACCTGGGGCTGGAAGTCTGGCGCAGGTGAAGGGAGCCAGGAAAGAGGAAGAAAGACTGGGTGCTAGTGAGAGAGAGAAAGAGAAAGCCAGCAGGGCTTGAGGGTACCCAGGCCGGAAGATCTGAATTTACCCCTGACTTTTCAGTGTAAAGACTATAAATATATTTTTCTAAAAGCCAGATTGAGAGGTGTCTTTTTGTTGTTGTTGTGATTTTTTTTTCTTGTAATTGAAAGACCCCTAACCATTTCCAATGCCTCATATAAAAGTTACTCAACCTCACTCATAATAAAATGAATTTAAAACGAGATAATGTTGCTCAGCTGGTGTGGCTCAGTGGTTGAGTGTCAACCCATGAACCATTTGTTTGATTCCTGGTCAGGGCACATGCCCAGGTTGCTGGTTTGATCTCTGGTAGGGAGAGTGCAGGAAGCAACTGAACTGTTTCTCTCTCCCCCTTCCTCTCTCAGTGCTTTTCTCTCATCACTGATGTTTCCATCTTCCTCTCCCTCTCCCTTTCTCCCTCTGAAATCAATTCACACACACACACACACACACACACACAAGACCCCCAAGATAGCTTATTATATTGACAAAAAAAGAAAATTAACATTGATCAGACACTAAGCTGTGGGGGAAACATTTGATTTCATTGGTGAGAGTGAGAGATTAGCAATCCCTAAAGAAGGCAAATGAGACATATTTATTAAATTGCAAATTCATGCAGCCTTTGACCCAGCAATTACGCTTCTGTGTATTTTGTCCCATAGATATATACCCACACACGCGAAGTGAGGCATTGTTTGGAAGTGCAAACAATAGGAATCAACCTAAATGTTTTATCACAAGAGAATTGGCTTTCATTCACACCGTGGGGGATTCTAAATCCCTTAAAATAAGTAAGTTTTCTTAGGAACTGAAAATGGAAAGCTTTGTAGAAAGAGAACCCAAATAAAGGAACAGAGAAGAGTAAATAGCATTCACTGGCATTAAAACTGACGGGGGAAGGAATCTATCTTCATATTTAGTTGCAATTGTATTAAAATCTCTGGAAGAATAGATAAGAAAATGAAAGACCATCATATAGGTTACATAGAGAAAATTGGTGGATAAGGGACAGGGATGGAAGGAGATTTTTTTCAAATAAGATTTTTTGGGGTACATTTTAATTTTTGAACCTTGTAACTGTATAACCTATTCAAAATTGTGATAAATACAGTGGTCAGGAGAAAAGAGTCCTAACATAAAGTGGAGCGGTGGAACTCGAAATCCATCAGGAGGGCTCCTTATACTAAATTTTACGCAGACTGGACGCCATCTTCTAGAAATCCTATTCTTTTCCAGCCTTGCGAATCAGCTGCGGAGACGGAAATAGCCTGTGGTTACAGCGGCACCTATAGGACAAACAGAATATTTCACTTTGTTTTTTTGAGCTTGGGGAGGAGCAGGGAATCAGGAGTTAGTTAGCAGGGCATGGGTGAAGAACGGTTATTTTTCCCATCAGAGTTGCTAGTTTTTGCAAACATAATTTTTCATATAAGCATACTGAGAGCTTAGGCCTTAGAGCTAAACACCCTGATTAATAGTGGCTTTGTCACTCACTCATTGTTACTCCCCAGCTGTGTGGCCTTAGCTAAAGGAACTTAACATTTCTGAGCCAAAATGTGGAATATGTTATCTATGTTGCAGATTAATGCTTCACAGCGTTTCAAGAGACTTATCTTGCCAGAGAAACCCCAAGTCTGACAAACAACAGCCTGTGATCATCCAACCCTTAAAGCAATTCTAAACACCCTAAGTCTATCCCAATAGGAAGAGAGCTGCTGAAGAGATATAACCCATAGAAGGAGCCTCCTTCTCCAAAGCCTACAGCTCCTGGGGCCATGGAAAGACAGGACAAAGGAGATCCTTCCAGAGAACAAACCGGACCAGCCAGGTTGGCCACGGAGCTCACATTACCTGCAGGGCAGGGACACCTTGCTCTTCCCATCCTACCAAAGACCACCTTATGGGTTCATGGACCAAAGACCACTTTAGGCTGTTTTTCATTTTCCTTCTTACCAAATGGAAGTATTGTCATTATCCTGCCCTTTCTCTGTCCCTTCAGGTGTGTGTTATAGTTATACTGGAACCATAGGTTGTGGGGCCACAAGGAACCACATCAGAACCTGACCAAGAAGACTGCGCATCACTCAGAGATCTTGAACTTGGAGCAATAACCAGATGAGTCACTCTATAGTCACCCTCTGGGGAAGGGGTGATTTTTACAGCATGTCATTATAGCTTCATTACAGTTATGACCTGGGTTCTTTAAGGGACAGGTAAGAGGAGAAGGGTACGTGTGTGGATGTTGAGCTGGCAAATGGGTGCATTCATTATGGCACAGTCTGCCGCTCACCAGCCAGTGCCGGTCCATCCTTCTTCATAGCAGAATCCCCTCTCACCCAGTCCATCTAGTCTGAGGGATTTCAACTCTATCACATGACTCAGGCCTGACCAATCAGAGCACTGCCTCCCCTGTCCAATGCAGGTCAGTGAGAACTGGGGTGATCGAAGACTGTCTGAGATAAAGCCAAGAAAGAAAGAAGCTGAAGCAAGAGAGGGAGAGGGAGCAAGCAAGGGGGCAAGATAGAGAAAGAGAAAAAGAATGAGCAAGGGGAAAATCACAGGCCTTGGGGACATTTAAGCCTTTAGATGTAAGGCCCATTGGAAATTCTACTTCTGCCTCCAAACGTTTTGTCATGGAAACATACAGTGTATCTTCTGGCTGATGCCATAGAGTTGGACTTTCTATCACTTGCATTTAAAATGATTCTAACTCATTCAATTGGCTCTTAAGCCAAAAGACGCTCAAACTCACATAATAAGAAAGATAAACAGTTAAATTGAGATGCCATTATTTTTCACTCTCATTTGAATGGCAAAAATCCAAAACACACTGTGTTGGCCAAGTTGTGGAGAAATAGACAATTTCATACATGGCTGGCGGAACATAAGCTGGTACAAGCCCTGTGGAGGGCAATTTAGAAATGCCTAGAAATATCACAAATGCATGTATCCTCAAATATTTCCAAATATATTCACATGCATAAAATGAACTATATATGACTACTTATTTTAGCAGTGATTTTCATAGTAAAAATTGACTTAGGTATTCATCAGTAGAGAACTGAACTGATAAATTTTGGTTGCATCCATAAAGTAGGAATACTCTGAAGTTAAAAGAGAGAGAATTATACCTACTCTTATGCAAGATATAGTGCTAGTACATGGAATAATCAAGATGGAGAAAAATGTTATAGTACACTATCATGTAAAATAAAGGAAGGTGGTTTAAAAGCATTTCTTGTATATGAATAAAGCATACTCTGAAACTATAAAAAGCCTAATAACATTGGCAAGTTTTGGCATGGACTTAGTGAAATGAACATTTTTTTTCACTATATTCTTTTTATGCTTTTTGTTTTTGAGCCATATGAATACACTACCTTTCAAAAATTAAATGAATTAAAAATGGAAAATGCCCTAACTAGGACCCAGGAGCTACAGAATGATAAAGAAAGGTTATGGGTGCCGGCACTGAACTGCATTAGTTACAGGAGCTGGCTTCTTGCATCTTCTAGAACGTCTGGTCTACTGTACCCCTGAGAGATCTGTGCTGAAAAGCTGGAAATAAATATTCTATGAGGAGCATGGCACCTGCAGCACAATGTGAGAATTTTTCTGTGGTTTTTTATTTTTCATTATTTTTTTCTGACTGACATGTAGGAAGGGCAGTGAGCATGAATTTCCCTCTAGAATTGCTAGATATGAAAGTTTTGCTAGTAATAATAAAGATATTGCAAACAAAAACTTTTTTTATATAAGGTACATGGGGAAGCAGTGTGAATAGAGAGGTAGAGGCAGAGTTACAAATATTGGTGTTGTCACTGCCCAGCTGTATGTCTTTAGGCAATGTCACTTAACGTTGAGCTATAGATTCTACATTTAAGAAATGAAGACAATAATACCTTCAGGCTTGTTGCCTCCTAAACAGTTTTAGGGACATTCACTGCCAGGGAAACCTGAAACCCAACAAGCAGTAGCCTGCAACAGTTCAGTCTCTGAGGCCATTCCAGGGCCCCCCTAGTCCTTCAGGGAATGGGGGGCTAAACAGAGGCAACCCAAAGAAGGGGCACCCTTGCCAAAGATCCCCAAAAGGATCCATGGAAGATAAAGGAAGACAGAGAACCTTCAAGGGTGGCCACATTGAATGACTAATGAGCTCACATCACCCAGGCTGGGGACTTAGTAAGTGTTTGAGGCCAGAGACCACTGTGGGCTGTTTCCTGTCCTCCTATTTTCCAAGTGGAAGGTTTTATTTCAGTTGCCATTCCCCCTCTCCATAAGTGTAGAAAGGGAGTGTGGTTTTTATTTAAACATAGTTTGCTGTACTATGAGAAGCCATATTAGGACCCAACCAGGAAAATTCTGGATTGGAGCAATAACTAAGTGTATTTATGAGTTTGGGATTTTGCTTTTTTTTTTTTCATCTGGGCTGTGTGGATAAGCAGTTTTTATTGTGAGTAGTGCAGCTGTATTATATGGATATGGTCATCTTTGAAGATACATGCATGGGTAGAGGGTATGTAGTCCTATGACTCAAATCTGGGCAAATGGAGCAGTACATTCTCCTGTGTGTGGTGATGGTTCAAGGGCAGGTACATGATTCAACTGAAGTCACTGAGAGTCAGGCCTTGGTCTTCACACTGAACTTGCAGCTTTAAGGATGAAAGTCTGGAGCTGCCTGGGGCCCCTATAAGAGGGAAATGGTGAGAATGGAGCCAAACAATGGGGAAAGGAGAGAGAGAAGAGCTGGGCTTGGGCTTGATGACACCCTTGGAGGCCTTGTATCAAGTGTGTCTCTATATATACCCACTGACCTTCCTTCTATGGGACTGTTATTTTTTTCTCTGTTGCTAAAACCAGATTAAGTTGAGTTTTCTACCACTTGTATGTAATGACTTCTTACTATATGGAAAGATGTTATACCCCCTCATAAAAAAGACATGCATGATAAAACTACACAGAGATAACACTTTTCACCTACTGTATTGACAAAAATCCCAATGTTTGATAGAAAATGGTTGGACAAGCTATGGTGTAAGGGCATTCATACACAGGACTGGATGGAATGTAAATTGCTATGATCCCTCATGGGGGAAGCTTAGAAATTCTATGAAAAATTATAAATGCATCTATCCTTTGACCCAGAAAGTCCACGTCTATGAATTTTATATATATACTCTTGTACCAGAGAAAGACCAATGTTCTATTTCTCCACCCCATTTCAATTTTCAGTCCTTTTGTGCCACGCTGTGTGGTCCAGGAAGCTGACCTTTATCTTGTGTATCACACAGGTTCCTCTACCCTCTGCTTCTTTTTAGGTTGAGTTAACTGAAGGATGCAACACAGCTGGAGATTGAAAGGGGAAGGAAAAGAGAGGTCAAGAGATTTATTCCACTGACTCCTGCCTTAACAGGAGTGATTCTAGAAGAGGGTTTGTTTCTCTACCACCACAGTGTCTCTACCACCACAATGTCTCTACCACCAATGTCAATTGACTATTTCAAGGGTTATAGCCATCACCAGATTTTATTGACACCAATTCTTCCCCATGTGCAAGCAGGCCAAATGCTGGTAACAGATTTCCGCTGCAGCTAATTCCTGGGTGTTTACCATCCCTTTTCAATTCCCTTGGCCTTACCCATCTGTGATGGTTAATTTTATGTTTTAACGTGTCTGCGCCACAGGGTGCCCAGGAATTTGGTCAAACATGATTCTGGGTGTCTCTGTGAAGGTGTTTTTGGGTGACATTAGCATTTAATCAGTAGACCGAGTAAAGCAGATTGCCGTCTATAATGTGGGGGAACCTGAGCAGAGCGGAAGGCCTGAGCAGAACGAAAGGCTGACCCTCAACCGCAGGTGAGAGAGGTTCTCCTGCCGAAGGTTTTCAAATTGAAGATCACCTCTTCTTGGTTCTACAGCAGCTTCTGACCTTCAAACTCGAGCTGGAACATTGGGTCTGCAGATTTACCAGCCTTTATATCATGTGAGCCAACTTCTTATTACATATACATATAGTTTTGTTTTTCTGGGGAACCATAACTAATACATTATCCCTCTTAAAACATTTGTTTTCCAGGGGGACCTTGGTATTGGTATAAAAAAAAATGGCCCAAGGAAGCAAACCCTCAAACTAGGATTCTGGGATTCCATTGCCCACGTCTTTGATAAGCTCACCGATACCCTCTGCCAGGGAAAGTAGGGCACTAGTAATCCATGATATGTAGCAATATCGTGATTACTCAAGATATCACTGGTGTAGGATGCAGTATAAGTGGATGGCAAGACATGATCTAACAAATATGACTCTTAATTGCACTGGTCAAAATGATTACAACTATGGCCAGGCTCCTCCTAACTGCCTTGGAGAACTTACTAAAAGAGAGGGGTGAGGATGTAAAGACTTGAACTATCAACTTAGTCAAATTCACCTGGGCTTCTAGTATTCAGAACTGTGAAATACTGACTAGGCAATGTTTAAACAACTAAGTTTGCCATAACTTGTTATGGCAGCAATAGAAAACTATACAAATTGTTGTTATCATTAGTAGTAAATAATAACAAAAAATACAATTGGGAACAACCTACATATCCATCAATAAATAATTGCATGTTGGTATGATAGAATGCTATGATGTTTTTTTAAAGAATGTATACAAGCTCTTTATGTGTTGTTATAAGAAGCTCCTGAATATATGTGAAACTAAATACAGGATAGCCAGTATAATATGCTGCCATTTGTGTAATAAAAGTAGGAGTATTGTGTATTTATATTTGTGAATATATGTGTATATAGACATTAAGAGTCTCCGGAATGATATAGGAGGCTAATAACTGTGGTTACTTATTTTAAAGGGTCATAAATAAAAACTGGCAGCTGGGAGCAACAGTGGGAGGTAGATTATTTATTATATACATTTTTATACACTTTGTGTTTTTTGAATCATGTAAGTACTCTCTACTCAAAAACTTAGAAATGCTTTTGTTTTAAAGAAAAAATATAATAATAAATACATATATTGGTGCTATAAAACTAAAACACAGGCATGAGTTTACCAAGTTATCCCTGGTGTAGGACACATACATTGACTTCTACTATCTAGAATTTCTGTTCTATAGCAGCTCCAAGAGATCAAAGCTAAAGAGCAAAAAAGAGATATTCTATGGTTACAGTGGCACCTGCAGGACAAATTGAGAATTTTTGTATATTGGTTTCCGGTGTTATTTTTTAAATGTTGATTTCCCAAGTGGAATTGGTAAGCAGAAAAGTTTTAATAATGACTGATGAAATTGTAAACAAAGATATATTTACACAAGTCACGCAGCAGGAAGTACAGAGTGTGAGGTAAATGTAGGTTGCAGAGCTTCATATTTTCTCCCTGTCACTGTAGGTAAATAAACCTCAGCCTCTCCGAGTTAGTTTCCTCCTGTGCACAAACCTGCCCCTTTGCGGAGTTGGTGTAGTATTAGAGAGAGTGCATGTAGTGGGTGGCATTTAGAACCTGGTTCATGGTCATTTTTCAATAGCCACGAACCAGTGTATACTCAATATACACGTTGAGTATCCCACAGTGTCACTGCACTCACTAGGCTGATGGTCCTATAAAACTCACCCTATTTCAACTCAACCCCACCTTGATGCATGTTCAGCTTTTCCCAACTTTCCACAAGCAAGCTCCTCACATCAAGCACGATTTCGCTTTCTTCAATCTCTTAATATCAAACCAGCACAGCCTCATCTCCCCACTGCTCAGGACACTCATGATTTGGGGCCAATTTTTTAAACTCTTGGTGGGTCTGTTTCATTTTTCAGGAAAAAAATGTCACAAGTTATGTTTACACATTTTTAAAACATGACACTAACGTGTATTTATCCACATCATGACATGACATTTTCTCCTCCGGGACTAAGGAAGCTTGAGCCTGACCTTTCTTCACCTTCAGAAGATAAAGGTTCGTTTGAGTCTCTGTCGACCTTATGCTTCCAGAGTGACGTGCCCCTGCATGTGACATGCTCCTGTTAGGCTAACGCAGAGTAGAATTTGAGGTCAAGTGCTGAAAGAAATTAATTAGTAATTTCAAGCTATGAATAAATTCAAAAGGTTTTGTAACTCAGTAGAAGGAATATTTTCAAGGGTAAAAACTAGACAGGCATGGTTTTTTAAAAATAATCCAATAAGCACTAGAAAATGGATATAAACCTAAACTAAAACCCTGCTTCCATGATGTTTAGACCAAGTAGAGAAGAAAAATGAGACAGTGAAGGTTGTGATGACTATGTTCCGAAGCAGTGCAGGATCCAGACAGAATTAGGAAAAAAACAAGGAAGAAAAAACCTTGTGTTTCCAAACAGATGGTGCTGCATATCATAAATATTGTGGTGCAGATAATGACCCAGGGGGTTCTGGGCCGGTCAGATGACACTCTAGTGGGGATTTCAACAATCCAGATGACGGGAATTATAGAGTGACTAGTCATGATTACTAAGAATTCTATGCTGTGGTGGCCATAAGATAGGCGCAAGCACAGAGTAATGAACACATAATTTGGCAAATAGATGGGTAATCTATAATATTGATAATTGCAAAATATTGCTAAAGAATTCAGACACCAAGTTGGAGAATTTAGAAACCACATGGCTAACTATGAGTACATGGATACCATGTTCCCTGATACTACTACAGTTCAAAACAAAGAGAGGGTTGACATTCAGACAGTCATCAGTGAAATGGATATTTACAGGATGGAAAATTAGATGTCCCACCCCAAACAACAGTTTAAGACCTTAAACCAGGGAAAGATCATAAGAAAGCAAAACACTACTGACGGAGCCAGGAGAGAGAGTGCAGACATAATGCACACATACAAAGCAAATTGTTGTTCAGACAAGTGTAAATGAAATGAAGATTAGAACGCCATGAGCCAGGATCTCCCCAGGAAAGAATTACAACTATGAGAGCAACTGAAAGTGCAGGGAGGCTGTCATGATGTCCCAGTTGAAATAAACACAGGCAGGACACAGGCGACTGAAAGATATGGAGAGAATTAATTTGCATACCTGAGTGGACTTGAGAGAATTAGGAATAAAAGTCATATCAATAAATCTGTTAGAAAAGACAAAGGAGACCTACAGTTTATTTTGGACATGAAAATAAATAGATTATACCCATCTTATGGACACGAGGCAGAAAAATAGACCACATAGGGATAAATGGCTGTCATGCAGTCCCAAACCAAAGAACCTGTCTATTCCAACAAAGACAGAAAAGGAATTGGCTGTCCCCATTAAAAAAAAAGAACGGGGAAAAGCTCAGACCAAGACTAAAAAAAAAAACCTGAAGCCCTAGTCCTGGCCAGGTGGCTCAGTTGGTTGGAACATTATCCTAATTACCAATGGCTGAGGGTTGATTCCCTCTCAGGGCATATGTCTACGTTTCAGTTTTGATCCTTGGTTGGGGCAAATATGGGAAGCAACTGATCTCTCTCTCTCTCTCTTTCTCTCTCTCTCTCTCTCTCTCTCTCTTTCTCTCTGATAATCAATAAGCATATTCTCAGGTGATGATTAAAACAAACAAAAAACCTAAAGCTCTAAACTAGAAACTTGGCATTCTTTTTATCTTCCCAGCACAGGAGATTTGCTCTACCTTATCTATTAAAATATAATTAAATAGAAAAGTTAAGATTATTAGATACAAGATTATAAATATCAGTAATTGCAGGAGAAATGCCCAAGTATGTATAAAGGAAATAGATAGGAAAGATTTACAATGTTAGGAAACACCACATCTATAGGAATCCCAGTAAAATGAAACCTAAGATGAGCTAGCTATGTGCCTATCAGAATTTATGAAGTATCCTTACTCTGAATGAAATGATGAAGTCCCCAAATATGGAATGAATTACTGGAACAGACATAATTTTAAAAAATTACAAGACCCTGGTTTGGCTTATTGGATAGAGTGTCAGCCTGTGGACTGAAGGGTCCCAGGTTCAATTCCAGTCAAGGGCACCTGCCCAGGTTGTGGGCTCGATCCCCAGTGTGGGATGTGCAGGAGGCAGCCGATCAATGATTCTCTCATCATTGATGTTTCTATCTCTCTCCCTCTTCCTTCCTCTCTGAAATCAATAAAAACATATTTTTAAAAATTTTACAAGATATTGGAGAAAGCAGAATCCATTGATCAGTGTATGTTTCTATTGGAAAGGCAGAATTGGCACCTGGGACATTTCTCACATTGGGTTGTGAAGTATATCTTTATTTCTTTGAGTAAAGTTTATTCTTTTTAAAAAATATGTTTTTATTGATTTTAGAGAAAGAGGGAAGGAGAGGAAAAGAGAGGTAGAAAGGTTGATGAGAAAGAAACATCAACATTGATTGGCTACCCTCTTCTGTCGACCCAGCCTGCAACCCTGGCATGTGCTCTAACTGGGAAACGAACCGTGACCTCCTGGTTCATAGGTCGATGCTCAACAACCAACCACTGAACCACACCACCCGGGCTAACGTTTATTCTTAAAAGATATATAGAGCCTTGGCCTGGTTGCTCACTAGGTTAGAGCTTTGTCCTGATATGCCAAAGTTCCGGGTTTGATACCCAGTCAGGGCATATTCAAGAAACAACAATGAATGCATGAGTAAGTGGAACAACAAATCTCTCTCCCTCAAAAAAAAAAAGGCGAAACAGCCCAGCCAGATCGTGCATGTGTATGTGTGTGTGTGTGCACGTGTGTGTGTGTGTGTGTGTAGTTCTATGAAATTTTATTTCTTGTATACATTTGAAAGGAGTTTTTAGGGATAAAATAGGCAGGTTTAGAAGGTTTAGGAATTAGGGGGTCCATGGAGACAACCATGGGGCTGCAAAGCTGGGAGCTGCCCCAAGATATACATTCACAGAACAGTAGAGCTGCAGAAGGTGTACACTCACAGAATAAAGGAAAGGAATCCACTCGTCCAGAGAGGGAAGAGGAAGGCCAAAGGGAATAGAAAAACAGTAAGAGAGAAGGAGCAGGGAACTTCATGTGAGGCTTGAGATCTGAAGCTGCTATAGTGACCAATCAGGGGGGGATATTGTTACAGAAAACCAAAGAAAAATCAAGCCATGCTTAGAGAAAGGGGGAGTTACATTTTATTATTAAATTCTGCGCAGGCCCAGAGAAAAATGTGTCTTTCAAATTCTGCCCGCTCCCCGCCCCCCCCAACATGGAGGAAACTCTCTCTATTTATACTTTTTCCAGTCCTTTGTCTCCCAAATTTGGAATGAGACTTCTGGGCCTTCTGAGAAAGAAGACCCGTGTGCTGGGAAGGGGCCATGAGACCATATCTCAAGGCCTGGCCTGGTGTCAGCACCATTGGTCTGACTGACTAAGTCTGGGGCATAGTTTATGGCCTCTCTGGAATGGGAGTAGTCTTATTATTTAAGCAAGCAAGTGTTTACAGAAGCTAACATAGCAGGGTTAAAATTTCAAACAGCAGTTTTTATGTAAGATGGATGCTTCAATATCAAGACTCAAAGAACTGCAGCCTTTATAAACCTAAGAAAGAGGGACTTGGTGGGACTCTCTCCCTGTCCCCATGTGGGAGTCTGTGCTTGTTTCTCAATAAATTTCCACCTTTTCCTATACCACCTTTTGTCTGTGGCTTCATACTTTGAATCCACCTAGACAAGGACCCGGGAGGCCAGCTTTGCATCCTGCCCAGGGGAACCCCACATGTTCCAGTTCAATTTTCACATTTCAGAACATGTAGCTGCCATCACAATCAAGATAGGGTGCTGTTTCATTGTCACAAAAGCCATCCCTCATGCTACACTTTTATAATCATCCCCGCTCATTCACCTAAGTCCTAACCCATGACAACCATTGATCTGTTCTCCATCCCCAAAATGTTGTCATTTCAGCCCGGCTGATGTGGTGCAGTGGTTGAGCATTGACCTATGAACCAGGAGGTCAGGGCACATGCCCGGGTTGTAGGCTCGATCCTCAGTGTGGGGCATGCAGGAGGCAATGATTCACTCTCATCACTGATGTTTTTATCTCTCTCCCTCTCCCTTCCTCTCTGAAATCAATAAATATATATATATATATTTTTTTAATTTTGTCATTTCAACATTACATAAATGGAATCATATGGTAGGTAACCTTTGATATTGGCTTTCCCCACTCAGCTTAGTTAGTGATATTGAACATCTCTTTTTATCCTTGTTTACAACCCTTAATTTCCTTTAGGTTTAGTGTATGTTTTAGTCTTTTACCCTTTTTCTAATTGGGTTGTTAGTGTTTTTACTGTTAAACTTAGAGTGTTTTTCATATCTTTTGAATATGTCTTTTTTTAAATGATCTTTATTGTTGAAGGTATTACAGATGTCAGATGTCCCCCTTTTTTCCCCCATTGACCCTTTCTAGCCCACACACACACCTCCCAGGCCTTCACCACACTATAGTCTGTATCCATGGGTTATGCATATATGCATATGAGTTCTTTGGTTAATCTCTCCCTCCCACTAACCCACCCCTGCCTTCCCTCTGAGATTCATCTGTTTGTTCTATGTTTCTATGTCTCTGGATCTATTTTGTTCATCAGTTTATTTTGTTTATTAGATTTGAGTGAATGCGTCTTTTATCAGATATGTGATTTTTAAATATGCTTTTCTAGTCTGTGGTTGTCCTTTCAACGTCTTAACAGGGTTTTTTACAGAGCAAAAGTTTTTCATTTTGGTGAAATCAATTTTATTTTATGGATTGTACTTTTGCCATCATATCTAAAAACCCTTTGCTTAGCCCTAAAAAAACAATTTTCCCCAAGTTTTACTATAAAAGTATTATAGTTTTACATGTAGATTTATGTTCCATTTTTTAGTTATTTTTGTGTTAGGTGTGAGGTTATTTCAAAGTTGATTTTTCTTCCTGTGAATGTCCAATTGTTCCAGCACCATGTGTTGAAAAGACTCTTTCCTTCATTGAATTGCCTTTGAATCTTTGTTAAAAATCTGTTGGCCATACTTATATGGGTCTACTAGTATTTCTATGTATTCTATTCTGTTCCATTGATTTATATGTCTCTCTCTACTTTTATAAACCTGTCTTGATTACTTTAGCTATATTGTAAGTTTTATACCGAGGTAATCTAATTTTCCAACTTTATTCTTATTTTTCAAAATAAATTAGCCTACTCTAGTTTATTTACTGGCTCATATAAGTTTCATTTTAAGATGGACTATATCTACAAAAAACATGAGGATTTTTATATGAATTGCACCAAATCTATAAATAAATGTAAGGAGAATTGACATTTTACTATGTTGAAGTTTCCAGTTTATGAGCATGGTATGTCTCTCCATTTTACTGGTGTGCCAGAGGCTAAAACCAACAGTAGTTAGCATATTAATACAAAAAGACCCATTGGAAGGCTAATGGACTTTGATATTCAGAAGGGCTGAAAATCAGCATAATATTGCCCTGCTGTCGGCTCAATGGCTCAAGGCAATCCCCTAACCTGATAATCCTTTTACTGTTTACCAAACTTTACCTTTGATATGCCTGCATGCATTGCTAAAGGGCAAATGTGTATTCAAGTAAATAAAAAGCAGACTGGCCAGAAGTCGGTGAGCTTCTCCACTAGAGAGAGGTTTCCATGACTTCTAAATTCATATTTCTTGTCTAGTGTTTTCATTTGTGCGTCGGCCCCTTCTTCAGACACTGAACCCTAGTCGTGCTGGATGCGGCACTAGTGCTTCTTTTATTGATTTCATCAGCATCTTATACTTTACAATATATAGCCCTGGCAATCTTTTGTTAGATTTATGCCTCATATTTAATCTTTGAGAGATTTTAATTGGTTTTATCTTTGTAATTTTGGCTTCCAGTTGTTCATTTTTAGTATATAGAAATATGGCTGAATTTTTGATGTTGACCATGTATATTTTGATCCTGCTATAAACTCGCTTATTAGTTCTAGGTTTTGGAGGTGATTTTTATGCAGACCAGGGCTCTCTGAACTAGCCTGTGTGAAAAATTAGGCCCATTGTCTGTTTTTGTAAATACATTTTTATAAGGACATGCCAATTTATTTATGCTTGCCTGTGGCTGCTTTCAAGCTATAATAGCCAAGTTGAACACTTGCAACAGAGATTACTTTGCCTACGAAACTGAAAATATTTACTATCTAGCCTCTTACAGAAAAAGGTCGCTGATATAGGCACTGATGTAGGCACTCATGTCATAGACAGATAGGGATAATTTCATTTCCTCCTTTACTGTTCATATGCCTGTGATACCTTTTTCTTCCTTAGTGCATGTCAGAGTAGGCCAAACGTGGAGCTGGAACCTTCATCCTTTTTTAATATTATTATCAGATAATATTTATTTGTTCATTTATTTATTTTCTTAAATCTTTATTGTTGAAATTATTACAGATGTCCTCTTCTCCCCCAATCAACCTCTTCTAAACTGCCTCTATCTTCTTCCCCAGAGCTTAAGCCTATTATCTGTGTCTTTGGGTTATGCATATATGCATGCAAATTCTTTGGTTGATCTCTTCCCACCCACCTATACTCTCCTGCCTTCCCTCTGAGATTCCACAGTCTGTTCCATGCTTTATCCTGTAATGAAATCCCCTCCAACAAGGTGTCAGGGCTATCTGGACTTCTGCTACCACATACAGTAAGCAGGTGCTCTCTCTCCCCCCTAATTGAGGGGGTGTCAGAGGAGGCTTAATGGAGAGTCAGGACTTTGACATTGCCCATAGTAACAAGGTCAACTTCACCATAGCATTGGTGGAGACCACAGCGGGGAGCTGAAACCCCACTCCTGCCCAACAGTAACTATTGACATCCATGGGTGAGTCGAATAACCTGCTCTTCTACCTCCACCCTGCAGCAATGAGGCAATGCCCTCCTTATACTGACAAAGTGATGCCGGAAAAGCCAGTTCACATAGAACATTTAAATAAGACCCAGCATCTCATAACCGAATATGAAAACGTTCAGGTTTAATTAGAAAATGTCTTGTCATACAAGAATCAGGAAGACTTCAAACTGAATGAAAGGAAGACAGTTCATAGATATCAACACCAATATGACAACAATGCTAGAATTGCCTGGAAAAAGTTTTAAAGCAACATGATAAAATGCTTAAACAAGCAATCACGGACCTGCTTAAAATAAATTTAAAAAGTATAGAAAGCTTTCGAAAGAAAATGAAAAGTAAAGAAATAGACGATGCAAAGAATAAACGGATTATGGTAATATTAGAACTGAAAAAAAATACAATAATTGAAATAAAAAAGTTCAGTGGATGAGTTCAAACCAGAATGGAGGAAACATAGGAAAGAATCTGTGAACTTAAGATAGTTAAAATTAACCAAACTGAACAGCAGAGAGAGAAAGAAATATATAGGCATGCTCTCCAACCAAAATGGCATTAAACGAGGACCCAAATGGGCAGTTGAGGCTTATATGCCATCTTAACCTAAGGAGAGGAAGGTAGTAGTTTGGGACTTTAAAGAGGAAGGAGGCAAATCACATGGAGATGGAAAAGCAAACATTTGGTAAACAAAAGTTTTCTGGACCATGCAGAGACAAGGGGACCCGGAGTGGCTTCGACTTCTAGCCCCTGCCAAGTCTCTCCTCCACACCTCACCCAAATTCTCTGAAGACAGTGCTGGTGATTGCTCTATTACCTGGAATAGGCCCCCTGTCTAAATTCTTTTTTTTTTTTTAAATATATTTTATTGATTTTTTTACAGAGAGGAAGGGAGAGAGATAGAGAGTCAGAAACATCGATGAGAGAGAAACATCGATCAGCTACCTCCTGCACATCCCCCACTGGGGATGCGCCCGCAACCCAGGTACACGCCCTTGACCGGAATCGAACCTGGGACCTTTCAGTCCGCAGGCCGATGCTCTATCCACTGAGCCAAACTGGTTTCGGCCTGTCTAAATTCTTTTAAAAAATATATATTTCATTGATTTTTACAGAGAGGAAGGGAGAGGGATAGAGAATTAGAAACATCGAAGAGAAATCAATCAGCTGCCTCCAGCACACCCACTACTGGGGATGTGCCCGCAACCAAGGTACATGCTCTTGACTGGAATCAAACCTGGGACCCTTCAATCTGCAGGCTGATGCCCTATCCACTGAGCCAAACTAGCCAGGGCCCTGTTTAAATTCCTTTAGATGATTAAGAGGAAGGTTAAAGGTTCTTCCTGAGTCTTTTGTTTCTTGAAAATAGAGTTATCCTCATGTCAAGAGGCACATTTTGGGGTGGCAAACTTTGCTTCCCTACAGTCCCTTCTCCCAACCCAGCACCAAGTTTGAGAAAGGCAAATATTTTCCCTGCTCTCATTTGTAGAATGTCTTTGATTTTTAAACTCATGCTTTCAACTGAGTGTTTACCCCATTGGGGTCCTGGCTTTATGCAATGGGATCCTGTCTGAATTTCCATCTTGTGGAGACCTGAAAGTTTGCTTTCTGCTCTCATGTCCTGTGAGGCTGTCGGGTAGGAAACTCAAGGTCACCGTAATTCTGAGATGCCCTTTGAGCAGTCTCTGCCAATCAATTCCTCACCTCATTGATTACCCTGCTCAGTCCTTTTTATCCCCTGAAATGTTCTGTTTCTATTCTGCCTTCCCTTAAAATATTCCAACTTTGGATTTCAGGAAATTAACTTTCCTGAATTAAAATCTTGTTTTTAAATATTTTATCTAGAATATTTAGGGTCTTTTTCTAAGAAGTTATTTTTTCCTCTTTTTTTAAAAAACTATTCTGGCCCAGTCAGTGTGGCTTAGTGGGTGAGCACTGACCTATGAACCAGAAGGTCATGGTTCAATTCCCTGTCAGAGCACATGTCTGGGTTTTGGGGTCAATCCGCAGTAGGGTGCATGCAGGAGGCAGCCAATCAATTATTCTCGCTCATCACTGATGTTTCTGTCTCTTTCTCTCCCTCTCCCTTCCTATCTGAAAACAAGAAAAATATATTATAGAAAAATAAATACATAAATAAAAACCATTCTGAGCTCTGACTGGTGTGACTGGGTTGAATGTCGTCCCCTGTACCAATAGGTCACTGGTTCAATTCCCAGTCATGCCCAGGTTGTGAGATCAAGGATTGTGAGTTAGATCCCCAGTAAGGGGGTGGGCAGGAGGCAGCTGAATGATGTTTCTCTCTCTTCCTCTCCCTTCCTCTCTAAAAATCAATAAAAGACTTTTTTTAAAACTCCTTAAAGAAAAAGAAAACCAGGAAACAGGAATGCTAACCTGGGTTCTGCTGTTTATAGGTATGTGACCCCGGACAATGTGCTCCCCTTTCTGTGCCTCTATTTTTTCCCATTTAGGGATGAAAAAAAAGATGAGCTGAGCGATCTCCAAGTTCTCTTCACTTAAGAGAAGGCATACTATTTTGATTGTAGCATGGGAATCGGAGTCCTGAATTTTAGATTTCTCCCAGCCACTTTCTAAGTTTCTGCTTTTAGATACTAGTATATCACTTTATTTCCTGAGTCTTTGTTTCTTCATTTACAAAATGAAAGTGAATAATATACCATCATACACACACACACACACACACACACACACACACACACACAGGTTGTCTCTATGAGTTGGCTATTGCAAATAATGCAATGAACATAGGGGTGCAGATATATCTTCAAGATACTAATTTTATTTCCTTTGGATATATGCCCAGAAGTGAAATTGCTAGATCGCTTGGTAGCACTATTTTTAATTTTTTAAGTAATTTTCACACTTTTAGCTATAATGATGTACCAGTTTAATTCCCACCAAGGGTGTTCAAGCCTTCTACTTTCTCCACATGCTCACCAGCACTTACCTCATCTTTTTGATAATAGCCATTTCTGACAATATGGGTGAACCTGGAGGACGTTAGTTAAGTGACACAGGAAGATTATGTTGTATAATGTCACATATATATGGAATCCAAAAAAGTTGAACTCATATAGAACCAGAGAATAGAAGGCTGGTTGACAGAAGGTGGGAAAAATGGGGAGATTCTGGTCAAAGGGCACCAATGTTTGTTGAAAGATGACTAAGTTCTGGAGATCTAATGCAATCACGGTGATTATCATTAATAATACTGTCTTGTAGTCTTGAAATTTGCTGGGAGTAGACCTTAAATGCTCTCACCACAGAAAAAATAACTATGTGAGGTGATGGATGGGTTATTTAACTTGATTGCAGTAATCATTTCACAATGTATATGCACATTAAATCATCATATTATATACTATAAAAAATCACGAAGTGTAACCCATGGATACAGACAATAGGATCGTGAAAGCCTGGGGTACGGAGTGGGGATGGGCTAGAAAGGTCAATGGGGGGAAAGGGGGACATATGTAATACTTTCAACAATAAGGATTAAAAAAAAAAAGAATTTTAAAAACCACAAAGTACAACCTAAATATACACAATTTTTATTTGTAAATTATATCTCAATAAATATCAGAAAATAAAATATAATAAATTTAAAAACAAAATTTAAGAAATGAAAGTGATAATATTTACCTCACAGAATTATTATGAAAACCAAATTAGATATTATTTATAAAAGCGCTTGGCATATAAAGGGTGAGAAATAAGTCTTAGGAGGATCCAAGTATACCTAATTAAATCCTCTAGGTTTCTTTATTGTTTCCAAAACCTATGATGTCAACCAAAAGTCAAATCTTAAAATTTATAATATTAATAATAATAATAATAATAATAATAATAAATGATAGTGTTTTGCTGCAGTTCTAACATAGAGCCTCTAGAGGTCGACCCTGCCAAACAAATCCGCATATGTTTCACCGCTGCTGTGACTTCAGAAACAATCTAATTCAACATTCTCCAACAAGATTTTTTTTGCAAGTTTGAGGCTACATCCTTTGATTTTCTGAGCATAGCAATCGCTTCTCACTCAGGTTATTGAAGAAGGATATTCTCCTAATGCTTATTAGCAACTTTGTGCTGGGAATTGATAAGGTACCATAGATAACCATATTGTGTATGTTTTTTTAAAAGGTGAATTTGTTCCTCTCTCACTCCCTCTATTTCAAAAACTATTAGCTACAGAAATTCCCTAGTTTTTCCAAAGCCAGTGTTTTTCTTAGTCACTGTTAGCCACAGTAAGGTATATACTTCAGGCTGTGACCACAGTATTCACATGTATTTAACTAAAACAATAGCTGACAGTGGCTATTGTAGGGGAGCAGAATTTGGCACCCAAAAATGTCTCTTTGACATGAAGATTAATTTAGGATGATTTTTTTACATTTAAAATGTTTTTAATTAATTTCAATTACAGTTGGAATGCAATATTATTTTGTATTGGTTGCAGGTGTGTGGTATAGTGGTTAGTCAATCATATACCTGACAAAGTGTTCCCTCTGATATTTTCAGTGCCCAACTGGCACCATGCATAGTTATTACAATGGTATTGACTATATTCCCTATGCTGTCCTTTACATCCCTGTGACTATTTTGTGACTACCTATTTGTACCTCTCAAAACGTTCACCTTTTTCACCCAGTTCCTTTGGTAACCTCTTCCTCTGGTAACCATAGGCTGATTTTTTTTAAAAAATATATTTTTATTGATTTCAGAGAGGAAGGGAGAGGGACAGAGAGATGGAAACATCAATGATGAGAGGGAATCATTGATGGGCTGCCTCCTGCACGCCGGAGATCGAGCCTGCAACCCAGAGCATGTGCCCTTCACCAGAATCAAACCCGGGACCCTTCCGTCTACAGGCCGACACTCTACCCCAGGGGTCCTCAAACTACAGCCCGCGGGCCACATGCAAATACAAATATTGTATTTGTTCCCGTTTTGCTTTCTTACTTCAAAATAAGATATGTGCAGTGTACATAGGAATTTGTTCATGGTTTTTTTTTGAAACTATAGTCCGGCCCTCCAACGGTCTGAGGGACAGTGAACTGGCCCCCTGTTTAAAAAGTTTGAGGACCCCTGCTCTATCCACTGAGCCAAACTAGCTAGGGCCGTGGTCGGCAAACTGCGGCTCGCGAGCCACATGCGGCTCTTTGGCCCCTTGAGTGTGGCTCTTCCACAAAATACCGACTTCTGCGCATGGGCCACGAAGTTTCAATCGCACTGTACGTGCGCGCCCACACGTGGTATTTTGTGGAAGAGCCATACTCAAGGGGCCAAACAGCTGCATGTGGCTCGCCTGCCGACCACTGACTAGGGCATAGGCTGATTGTTTTTTTAAGAAACAGAAGACTAAGTATGTTTTTTTTATTACCTACCCCATTAACTACCTAAAGTAACTTAGAGAAAGATCCTGTTTCCCCAGTAGAGCTATCCCCAGAGATACTGACAAAGAATAAGGTCTGGGTGTGGTGGGGGAGGCTCAGCAGGGCCTCCTGTGGCCCAGCAAACTTTTGTTTACCAAACATTTGCTTTTCATCTTCATGGGAATTGCCTTCCTCTCCTTTGAAGTCCCAAACCACTACACTCCTTCCTTAGCTCATGATGGCATATAAGCCTCAACTGCCCCATTCGTCCTTGTTTCCCCCCTCCCCCCACCCCATATTCTGATGGAACCCTTGGAATGTAAGAAATTAAATTGGGTTTTCTCTCGTTCATCCCAATTGACACTATTAAAAATACCAATAACCATTAGTTATCTAGAATATGTCAGGAGCTAAACAATGGACTTCATATACTTCATTCCAAATTCATACAACTCTGGAAAATGGGCCTCATTCCCCATATCTTACAACTGTAAGAACCATGTCCCTGAGGGTTTTAAGCACCTTTGCTGAAAGATACAACTAGTGAGTAGCAAGTGCCTTTCCTGGACACCCTATATAAAAACACTCTCAGTGCTTATCCAGTGGTTCTCAACCTGTGGGTCGTGACCCCTTTGGGGGTCGAACAACCCTTTCACAGGGGTCGCCTAAGACCATCCTGCATATCAGATATTTACATTACGATTCATAACAGTAGCAAAATTACAGTTATGAAGTAGCCACGAAAATAATTTTATGGTTGGGGGTCACAACATGAGGAACTGTATTTAAAGGGCCAGAAGGTTGAGAACCACTGGCCCAACCTCTTTGTCAGTTTCGATGGGAAATCCATGCTCACCCACCTTAAATCATGCCCCAAGGGTAGTGCTCTTCTGCTCATGTAAGTAAATCGACTACTTCTCATTTTGTCCTGCAGGTGTCACCCTCACCATAGATAGGTCTTTTGAGCTCTCAGAACTTATCTCTCATATTACAATTTCACGATCATGACAGTCACACATGGATTTAGAGTTCCATAGGCCCAATGAATTAGTTAGAATTCTTTCTTTTATATTTTCATTTTCAGGCATTTCTTGTGTTTTTGAATAGATAATACATTTACACCATTCCTAAAGTGTGAAAATACAGTGAAAAATCTCTCTTCCACCCCTGTAACCTACCTGCAAAGTTTTATGACCTAAGTAGAAAGACTACTATTATTAGCTTCTCCTGGGCTTTCCCAACAATGTTGTGCCTATGCAAGTGGCCAACTTGACAACCCATCTTCATATTAGTTCTCTATCCTTACCTGCTCTGCTCTCCCTACCTCTCACCTTGGCATTTAAGCTTTGTCTCAGGTTCTGCAATGCACAGTACTAGCAGTGGCCCTTGAAGCCAGACCCTCAGGATGGGATTCGGAAACTGGTTCACTCACAAGTCCTATGGCAGTAAGCAACCCATTCCTGGAGTTATGTAGCACAGTGATAACGCCTGGCCTGCAATGGCATTTCAATTACTAAGGCTCTCATCTATGGTTTAATGGAGTGAGATACATGGAAAGTAAATTTTGGGGGTATACTTTGGTTTTAGCACTTGAATGATAGTGAAATAAGGATAATTATACGAACTTTTCCCATTTTTTTAAATTGAGCTTTTTGTATTTTAAAGTCATTATAGATGCCCATGAAGTTGTAAGAAATACAAAGAGATCTCATGTACCCCTCAATGATAATATCTTGTAAAACAGCCAAAATATGGACATTGGTACAGTCAAGTTAGAGAACATACACCACAAGGGTACCCCATGTTGCTTTCTTGGAGCCATACCCATTGCCCTCTTCACCCACAGATTGCCTATCTCCTGGCAACCACTAATCTGTTCTACCTATCTATAATACTGTCACGTTGAGAGTGTTTTATAAATAGAATCATTTCTATAATATTGTCATGTTGAGAGTGTTTTATAAATAGAATCATTACAATATGTAACATTTGGGACTGTTTTTCCACTTAGCATTATTCTCCAGAGATCCATCTAAGCTGTTGTGTTGGTCAATAGTTCGTTTTTGTTTTTTGTTTTTCATTGATAAGTGGTAATCCATGGTATGGAAGTACTAGTTTGTTTCACCATTCCCTTATGGGAGGATATCTGAGGTCTTTCCAGTCTTTGTTATTGATTTTTAATTTTAATATTGTTGTGGTCAAATACCATATTCTCTGAGAATTTAATATTTTTATTTTTTAAATTAAATCAGATTAAAATAAATGTAAGATGTAATATTCCAAGTGATCTCATGGGATTGAGCAACTAGTCACAAATGGTGATAAACAACTAATCACACGTCTTCTCTTTCTTTGCTGTAGTACTATTATCTCTCATTCTGGCCTTCAGGGACACACTTCCCAATAAGGTATTGGCACATATACCTTTTCTTTGGGCTCCACTTTCTGGTACACCCAGGTTAAGACAAGGGTTGGGTGTTAGCCTCTTTGGGTTGTTAGCCATACTCTCAGGACACGTTTTGTGTACTCATGCCAACAGTCCTATAAACGTGGCTGGGAGCAGGGAAGTGCAGAGGGCTTTCAGATATTACTTTTGTCCTTGGTAATTCTTTGGGGCCCAAAGGATACAGGGAATTATTAAAGGTAAATCTGTATTCTAGGAAAAAAGGATATGAATTTACAAAACAGGACAACACATAGGTAATATATTTTAGAAAAACCATCCTGAGAATTTTTCAGTCTTAAAAGAGTGACTCAGGGTATTTCTAAGGCTCGCCATATTTCAATAGCAGAAGAAGACATGAAACATTTGAAACTTACGATGTCCTTATAAGGACTTTGGAGGAGGTTGAGTATGTAGACTACTGCAGGAGGTGGAGGTGGGGTTGGAACTGACCTTGATAAAGGTTGGCCCTGTTTCAACTTTGTGACATATGAGGAACACATTGTTTCTCAACAGGGGATGATCCCAGAGCCAGGGAATATTTCTGAATTTACAGTATTGAGGGCCTCTAAATCAGAGAGAGAGAGAGAGAGAGTGAGAGAGAGAGAGAGAGAGAGAGAGAGAGAAAGAGAAGCCTGGGAGCTGCCATGCCGAGTATTGTGTTGTATATTGAATTTTCTCAACATTAATACTATTTCACATAAATGCCAACTTGGAAGGCTTAAAGTAGTATCATAACAGGAGTACCTTCAAGTAGAATTAGCTAGGTTGATTCAGTCTCACAATTAGAGTTGCTACCTGATTCATAAATTAATATATATATTTTTTAAATAGCCTGTTGGAAACTACAGAAAGGTGCCATCTAGGACCATGGAAATAGCTCACCCTTGAATGGTGACAATATGAAAAAAAATAATGACAGACAATGGATGGGAGTAATCTTTGCAGAAGCCACCCTGGCTAAAAGCAGGAATATTGGGTGTACTGGAAATGCACCCATCGGGGAGACAGCTATGGCACCAAGGTAACTAGAGAAATAGAAAAAGTAGGAATGTTCTGCATGACAGGCAGGAGGAAGCATTTTAGAGTGCTAGAAATTAGTATGTCACCATTTCTGGCCAGAAGGAGTGTCTTCCTGAGCTAGAAATAGCTATGCAGACTCGGCTCTGCAACACTTGCCATTCACCTTCTCCTGCCTGCTCATGGCCCTGGAAGAATTTTACTTTTCTGTTCCACCCTTATCTTCCCCTCCACACAGCATGGCCCTCTGCTTTAGTTTGTCACAAATCCAAAACTGCACACCCGACAGTGAAATCAGAGGGTTTTACTCTGCATGAAGCAAAAGGGACTCTGTGCTACAGGAACACCATGTGTCCCAGGGGTGGGCAAACTTTTTGACTCGAGGGCCACAATGGGTTCTTAAACTGGACCGGAGGGCCGGAACAAAAGCATGGATGGAGTGTTTGTGTGAACTAATATAAATTCAAAGTAAACATCATTACATAAAAGGGTACAGTCTTTTTTTTCAATAGTTTTATTCATTTCAAATGGGCCGGATCCGGCCCGCGGGCCGTAGTTTGCCCACGGCTGGTAGTCGGTGGCCTCCTAAGTCTTTCAAGTTCTTTTTTTTTTCAATTTAAATCTTTATTGTTTAAAGAATTACATAAGTCTCCTTTCTTTCATCCATTGACCCACTTCACCCCGCTGACCTCCCTGGCCGCCCCCACCCCCCAGCACATGCCCTTATTTACCCCCCTCCCTCATCTGTGTCCATTGGTTATGCTCATATGTATGTATACAAGTCCTTTGGTTTATCTCTTACCCCCTAATTAATATTCTTAGATGTGACAAAGATTACATTTTAAGATTTATATGAATTATAATACCTTTTATAGTATAAACTATATCAAACCACTGCTAATGTCCTTACCAGTGCTAACTTGGGCATGAATAGGCAGCAATGGATAGCAGCTCTAGAAACTGTACTTTTGGCTTTTATGGTTGGTCAAGGCTGAGAAACAAAAATGTAGATGCTCCATTACATTACCAGGTTCATCTCTGATACCATCTCTGTGAGGGAATGCTTGCCATTTGGGATGGAAAACACTTGCATTTTCCTGAAAACTGTACTGTCTTTCAGCCCGCCTGAAGGAAGTAACCTAAACTTGCATAGTCATCCCACGTGAGAGTGGAAGTCTGAGAAAGAGCCCAATTGAAAGAGTCAGGGTGACAGAAGTGGTGGATTCTTCAAGTGGGGAAAAGATAGGCCTTCTCTAAAAGCCAGAATCCTACTCTGGAAATGGCAGCAACTAATGCTAATTAATGAGGGTTTCTAGAAGGTACTGCAATACCTCATGAGTGAGCTGTGAAAGGCGTGAGTACTTTCTCAGCAACATCACCTCGGGTTACTAAAGAAATGCATGGTGATTGGCCTCTTTGGCTACACTAAAGAGAAAAGGAATTCATTACGATGCTATGATGTAGCTCACAGATTTTTAAAGACTTTGGCTCAGATAATGGGAAGGATTCCAACAAGACTGGGAAACAGAGAACACATCCAAGGTTGTACCCATAGGGACAGTCTGTTAGGACCCAGCTGCTGTGCTTGGGCACCATGCTGACTCTACCACCGCGAATTATCTCTACATTTTTGTGTCTTTGTGTTTCTTCCTCCACATTAAAAAATCCCAGGTACGGAAGGAAATATCTGGTATTCTTTATTGTTTTTTTAAATAGTGGGATAAAGTCTCCACCTCTTACAAAGACTCATGTGCTGTGAGTTGTTTTTTTTTTTTATAATATAAACGGTCTGATGATTTAACTTTGGGTGGTGGGCACAATGCAATATACAGATATGTATCATAGAAATGTATACTTGAAACTTATATGACCCTATTTATTGACCAGTATGACCACAATAAATTTAACAAAAATAGCAGACATGGAAAAAATTTCTAATTCACATTTAAAGATAGTTATTATAATTTACTCAAAGAATATCAAAATATCCTATTGAAATAAATACTTTCCAATATTTGGGTAATTTTTATCCTCTACTTTGAAAATTCTATAAAATTAATTATTTTCAATATGTATTTTAGAAGTCAAAATTTAAAATCGTTAAAATAAATATGATTTTTCACTTATATTTCATTGTGGAGTTTAATTTTTCTGCAAAATATTTGTATGCATTTATTAAAGATGATTGAAAAATAATTGGACTATACAATTATGCAAACTGAATAAAAATGTGAAAATAATGCAATAACAATAATAATATAATAATGGGATTTATTTGCTGGACAGTCAGAGATCTCTGACAAATGTCTGTTCTCTACCATCCTATTGGCTGCCAAATATTCCAAATGAATTCTTCCTCCTGTAATTGTACTTTACTGGAAAAATTTGTGAAGTATTGGAGTTAGTTCTTACTTATTTTTTAAAAATAGAACTTGTTTGTGTATCTATCAAAGTCTGGAGTTTTCTTTATGGGAAGATTTTATATTAATAATTTAGTTTATTCAATATTATTTTATATGATATAAATTGTGAATACATTTGACTATTATAAATCTATTTAGATATCTATCTCCTGCAGGTTTTACTAAGTGGTATTTTCTGGAAATATACCCATATCATCTATATTTAAATATTTACTAGCATGAAATTGTTTATAATATCTTAATATATTCTTATTTACTTTTAATTTCTGGCATATGTTTAGTACTGTCTAGAGATCAAGATCTAAATCTCTAATGAGGTCCACCCTTCTCAGTCCTATTGATTTTTTACAGAGAGGAAGGGAGAGAGACAGAGAGTTAGAAACATCGATGAGAGAGAAACATCGATCAGCCGCCTCCCGCACATCTCCCACTGGGGATGCTCCCGCAACCAACGTACATGCCCTTGACCGGAATCGAACCCGGGACCCCTCAGTCCACAGGCCGACACTCTATCCACTGAGCCAAACCGGTTTCGGCTGATACTATCTTTTAATTGGTAGATTATAAAAAGAAAAACCTGAGACTAGACTTCATTACCCAGAAGGTCTCCAAATAAAAAAACAAAACAAAAGCTATGGTATCTCTCTACCCAGAAAAAAAGACAAACTCATACATACTATATTTCCTAGCACATGAAAACAATGCCACTCTAGAGTGCATGTACATAAACCTAGATGGTATAGCCTACTGCATACCTAGGCTGGATGGAATAGCCTATTGCTCCTAGGCTACAAGCCTGTATGGCATGGTGCATAATGAATACTGTAGGCAACTGTAACACAATGGTATTTGTATACCTAAACATTTCCAAACATATATAAAAGGTACAGCAAAAATATGATATAAAAGATAAAAAATGGTACACTTACCTGTACAGGGCCCTTACCATGAATGGATCTCGCAGGACTAGAAGTTTCTCTGGGTGAGTCAGTGAGTGAGGGGTGAGTGTATGTGAAAGCCTAGGACATTGTAAACTTAGGCTACACTCAATTTATAAAATAATATTTTTCTTTCTTCAAAAATAAATTAACCTTAGCTTATTGTACCTTTTTTATTTTATAAACTTCTTAATTTTTTTAACTTTTTAACTCAGTAACATTTATCTTAAAACAGTAGTTAATTATCCCACATTATGGCAGATTTGTAAACATACTGTATAGCTTAACAAAAATATTTCTTTATATCCTTATTCTATACATTTTTTCTATTAATTTTTTTAACTTTTTAAAACTTATTTTGTTAAATACTAAAACACAAACACACACACAGTGAAATTGATGAACCTACACCTGTCAAGATCATCAATTTCACTGTCTTCTACTCCACATCTATGACAACAATAGGTGATAGGAATTTTTCAGCTCTGTTATAATTTTATGAGACTATGTCACATAAGCAGTGCCTTGTGATGGACATGTAGTTATGGGGCAAATGACTGTAATAGACTTGTGGCTGAGCTCCTGGGGGCTGTCCTAGAGACTTCATTCCCGGCCCCTCTTATAGCCAGGCCTGGTCATGTGACCGAGTTCTTCTCAGTGAGTATGGGTAGGAATGACTGTGCTGCTTCAGCATTTGGACCATATGATAGGAGTGTATGCCCTTTTCTCACTTCCCACAAGCTATCGGTCCCTTACCTACCATCCAGCTTCCACTCTGCAGATGAAGCAACAGGTGGCAAAGCTGGCGCCTCTGGGTAAGCACCTGAGCAGAGTTGCCGCGCTCCCCCGCCCCGACCCCGTGTGCTCACCGCAGGCACATAACCTGAGAATAATATGTTTCCATTGTCTTTAAACCCCGTTATTTGGGAACCATTTGGTTATACTGCCTCAGCCTTTGACCAAGCTTAGAAAGCAGATCTTTATAAAAAGTAGAATGGCACGGCAGGCGGTAGTTTTACTTTTCTGTGATTTTTTTTCCTTTGGTGAATTAATAACCTGAATGATTATTTTTTTCAATTTAAGAAAGCCATTGTAATATTTTTCATAGTTAGGAACTGAGTAGAGGTGCTTTAGACCTCTGAACCATGAGACCAATTCTTATGAAATCATAGAATCATCAAATTATATAAACTTGCTTCTGGAAGTGATAAAAGAAATGTAGTGCCCTCAGTGAGGAAGTGGCCTGGCCAAGGTCTCACAAATATGTATTAAAGTATCATTATCTTCCTAATTACTCCTACCAAATGTATGTAAGTGGGGGGCACATGCACACACAAACACACCACACACACACACACACACACACACACACACACCCTCACAGGAAGGAAAGGCCTCTATTTAGGAATCTTACAGAGAAAAGAGTCAAAGCCATAAAAACAAGGTCAAAGCTTATCACACAAGTGAAAAGAATGAAAACTGAAAAGAGAAATGTTTTAATGGGTTTAGTGTCCGTGAGCCCTAGAGACTGATCATATTGTCTGTTGGCCTTGTAAGGGGTAGTCACACATAACCAGTCTCATGCAATTTGCTGCTACAATTGATACTTTTTTCCCCTTACCAACCATTGCTACAAAGAGTCCATAAAAATTATTCGCAAGGCTGACCACCTTTAGTATTCAGAGACCTTCTCATGATTTTGACCACCACCATTGGTAGGAATAACAAACTTCAATATCGGTGCCTAATTAAAACCTTAAAAGGGCCAATGTGTAGCAAAGGCTGCAAGTGGAGTTAGACAGAGAGGGAGGGCATATAGACATGGTCATGGGAGGCCAGAGACCCAGCTAGCCATCGCCCTGGACATGGCATCAGGGACAGGAGCAGGTGGCAGGAAGAAAATGGCTGGGCACAAGTGCGGGGGAGGTCTCTGAGGATGTGATTGTATTATTACATCCTGCTCATTGTACCCTACCCCTTGTACTTAGTGTCTTGGATTTAATGTGCTGGTTTGTACCATCAACTCCCTAGGTTTTGATTTCTATAAAAACAATGATCAGGGTGTGTGTGTGTGTGTGTGTGTGTGTGTGTGTGTGTGTGTGTGACTCTAGGGTAGCTTGTACAAACCCTCCTTCTGACATGCAATATTATTCTCTCCTTTTCTTCCTTTTGATATCTCTTGAAATAATTGTGTTTTTCCACCGCCTATTTGTGCAGCTTTCTTCTTTTAACACTAACAGCTGAACAGCTGCTACTATTTTCTTACCATCCTCCAACATCAGAAGTAAAGAACGGAAAACCACGTCAAACAAAAATCAAATATCCCTAGAGAACGAACATCTAGAAGAACACAATTCTAAATAATAAATAGTTCACAAGATTTAATAATAGTTTTCACTGTGGGTGTGACATTTTCCTAATGATTCATGCATGTTAACTCATTTAATTCTCAGGGCAACCCTGAGAGGGAGTGTTGGTTTGCAAACTCTGGGTGAAATCTGTTCACACAGAGAGAGGCCAACCACTCCAGATTGGTAGGTGGCCGGTGTAATAAATAAGAGAACTTACATATAAGGCTTGTCAGGGGAAGGTGCAATAAAAGTAGATCTCTGCACTCACTTGCCAGAATTTTAAAAATTTATATAGAGGCCTTAATGAGGTTAAGTCCACCGACCGTCCAGGTGGTCGCAACAACCCATTGCTCTTTCAAAGTTGCATCCTTGAACCGGTTGGGATTATGCGAAGAGTAGGCAGAACACACATTCCAAGGACAGGGGAGGGGGTCAGGAGCCTCAGACTACCTGAGTCCAGCTCAAGGTGGTCATGTCCTCCCAATGACTTCCTCCAACGGGTAGGTCCTGTTAATATCCTCATTATACAAATGAGGAAACAGAGGCACAGAGGAGTTAAGTAACTTGCCCAAGATCAAGTCAATATTATCTGAGTGGATATCCTGGCCCAAATTCTAATTCTGAGAAGTCTGTGTTCAAAATCTGATTACAGCAGGCCCAAGAAAGCCCCCGAGTCAGATATGCGGTGGTTGTATAGCAAGTGGAGCACTTAGGTTCCGGTGTCAAACATCCTGATTTAGGATCCTGGCTTGACAAGCTGTGAGAGCTCGAGCAAGTTACTATGAGTCTGTGAATCTCAGCTTTCCCATGCATCAAACATGGGGGTGATGATAACGATATCTAATAGATGGGGAAGAGC
Source organism: Myotis davidii (assembly GCF_000327345.1). Lineage (NCBI taxonomy): Eukaryota > Metazoa > Chordata > Mammalia > Chiroptera > Vespertilionidae > Myotis > Myotis davidii. The sequence continues at coordinate 6,032,627 of NW_006383018.1, forward strand.
CTAGCACTTAGTAGGAAGCTGCATCCCTAGTGCCCAGCACATAGTAGGTGCTTGAAAAATATTTGTTGAATGTTATTTGTTATTTGTTATTTGTTATACTAGAAGAGCATATGTTAACAAGAATAGTAAAATTGCCATTTATTAAAACCAAACCTGACAGCCTATTTTTCTAAACCTTCTCATTTCTCCAACACTTGAGATATAGCCTATAGGTGGATCTTATCCATAAAGAATAAAGCATACTGATATCTTCTCAATTGTGATATGATAACCAATAATCATTCACAGGATATGCAAAGGTTTAAAGATTAGTTGGCAATTTGTGAATGATGGTTAAAATATTGATTTCCCCAATGTTATTTCTGCCTTAATAATGTTGATGCATAAATTACACTGATAGAATATTGATAGAACAAAACTCTATATCTGATTTGGAGAAAATGGCTCAAAAAATAGATTCTGATTCAGACTTTAGACACTGAGTGAGGTGGCTATGATTTCACACAGAAAAAAAATCCACACAATATAAGAAGCTGTGATATTCAAAAGGCCACTGAGGATAGGTGTCTAGTAAATTCATGAACAGAACACTTGTAGGAGTTGAGTGAATGTGTTGACTCTTAAGTTATTTCTTCATGTATGGATAAAATGCTCAGAATTCCATTGGAAAATAAATCTTTAATAATAAACTTTTTTTTTTATTGCCAAAATTTATTTATTTTATTTATTTTTTTTTAAATTTAAATCTTTATTGTTCAGATTATTACATTTGTTCCTCTTTTTTCCCCCATAACTCCCCTCCACCCAGTTCCCACCCCACCCTCCTCCCTCACTCCCCACCCACTGTCCTCATCCATAGGTGCACAATTTTTGTCAAGTCTCTTCCCGCATCCCCCTCCACTCCCCAAGA
>NW_006383018.1:6034802-6038505 GCF_000327345.1 Myotis davidii
TCCTCTGAGTGTCCGAATGCGTTACTCTTTCCTCCTAGTTGTAGGACTTCCACTCAGCCAGCGTTCCTGTGGGTCTGGGTGATGTCCATTCCGTCTTTTAGTTTCACTTTTGAAGTGGTTGTTCGAGGCGGCAAACTCCGGCGTTAACCTATGCCGCCATCTTGGTTCTCTCCCTAATAATAAACTTTGATGTTTGAAAATAAAAGCAAACCACATGCTTCCCAAAGGAAATGGGAATATTTTAAAACCGTTAATAAGCCAATTAACATTGATCTAAGGTTCAAATGAGTTTAAAATAATATGTAAGAGGAGTACCTCATCTTATACTATGGCTAGTCTCAGAGTTTACTGATTCCTTGTATCTGTTTTTTCTTTATTTCTTTTTCTTAGGAACTTTTTTCCAGATTTCTAACTTCTTTGGAACTTTCTTTCTTTCCTCAACTCCATTATAGAAATGAAATATATTCTTATTTGTTGGCTTTGTTGAACAAAACTTGGATTTTTATTAATTTGTTGACCTGAAATGTTACAAAATGATTTTTCTTAAAATACACATATTTTTTGTGCTTGTAATTCTTTTACTGTAAAGAAGCAAAAAGGCCCAGCCAGCGTGGCTCAATGGTTGAAGGTCGACCTATGAACCAGGAGATCATGGTTCGATTCCCAGTAAGGACTTAGGCCTGGGTTGCGGGCTCAATCCCCAGGTGGGGGCTGCAGGAGGCATCTAGTCAATGATTCTCTCTCATCATTGATGTTTCTGTCTCTCTCTGAAATCAATAAAAATATATTTTTAAAAAAGAATGCGGTTAATCAACTCACTTAAAATGATCTTCTATGACCTTACTAATATTTGACAAGTTGACAAATTAAGAAATTATCTGAACAGTTCAGCAATTTATCTCCATCAACATGAGCCTTTAGTGACGGGGAAAGTTTGACTTAACAATATTAAGGATGTCAAAGTAATGAAAGACATACAATAGCTTTAGGCATCTTATGATATTTTATCTCCTATTATTTTTAGTCCATAAGAAAAACTTGTATGAACAATTATTTTAAAAAGAGATTGTTAAATATAATTTTACTAACAAAAAAATTAAAGTTAAAAATACATTTTAAAAAAAGAAAAAGAAAAAAAAATTAAAGTTAAATTTTAAAAATACTCTTAAAAAAGATTTATTCACTACTGTATTTAAATAGTTTCATGCAAATTTAGAAAAGTAAAGCAAAAGATGACCCCAAGGCCCAATGACAAATGGAATAGAACTACTTGCAAAAATATTTATGAATCAACCTCAGATCATTATTCAAGATTTGAATACACATACACATATATTTGCAACAATAAAGAGTTCAATTTAAAATGTTGATTGGGCCGAAACCGGTTTGGCTCAGTGGATAGAGCGTCGGCCTGCGGACTGAAGGGTCCCAGGGTCGATTCTGGTCAGGGGCATGTACCTTGGTTGCAGGCACATCCCCAGTGGGGAGTGTGCAGGAGGCAGCTGGTCGATGTTTCTCTCTCATCGATGTTTCTAACTCTCTATCTCTCTCCTCTCCTCTCTGTAAAAACTCAATAAAATATATTTAAAAATAAATAAATAAATAAAATGTTGATTGGGAAATCTTTCAAAATATGGTAGACACATCCAAGTGGCAAAGAAATAATTCAAGTGAACCTTAAGACCTTATTCTTAGAGGAGAACAGTAAAACATTAAAGGCTTTCTCATGTGCTAATTGGTTTTCATGCTAAAATCGTAAGTGGAAAATGGTCTCTTTCTTTAACTACCTTCCCATTAATGGATTAAACATATTTTACAGTTAGGCCATATTTTTAGAAATCATCTGATCAATAATGTGAATTGTAGTACCCTATTGGTTTGCAAATGGGGCCAGGGACACGGAGGGCAAGGAGAGACCTAAGGAAGAGGTGACTCCAGATTGGTGGGTGGCAAGTTTAGTAAGCAAGGATCTTATGACGCTTGTCTTGGACAGATACCAGAGTCTTTAAAAGTTTACATAGAGGTCTTAATGGGGTTCAGTCATGTACCCCATGCAGAGAGTCTCAACAACACATTGTTCTCTCCAGGCTTTATCCTTGCAAACGGCTCCCACTATGGGAATGGGCAGATGGTCCATTACAAGGACAGTGGAGGGGCTGAGGCGCTTCCGATTGCCTAGGTCCAGCTCTCATGTCAGTTGCGGATACATCATCTCCATGACCTTCTCCAACATACCCTCCACAAAGAATTTCACCTGAATACTTAGCCCAGGTAGGCCAGTAAGGACCTGGAGGCCACAGGTACCACTGGTCACCTGGCTCTATCTTCTCATCACTAGAGTGAAGGACACTTGCCTGGAGGATAGACAGGGCAGCATATCTTTCCATTTCCTGAGAAGATGGCAGCATATCATTATTGGATCCCTGGGGAGGGATTCCTTCATGGCTCACTGCATTTCAAAGGAGCCAGAGAGGCATGATAACCACCTAAGTGGTATGTGCGAGAAGTGATGTGCAGCATGATACTCAGTGTTTATCTAGGAAATGAGAGGGCATGGTCATCGCCATTCATCCTCACTCCATCCTTATCCTGACTCCCTTTCCAGCAAGGAAGTGCAGCACTTCATCTATCCACAGTTCATCGTTTCTAATATCTAAAATGTATGTCATAACCACTCCCAAGTGATAAGACTTGGTGTATGTTCAGGGAATTTCCGGAGGGAAAGTTTTTAATATAAACCTCTATTGCTGTTAAGTGACTTATTGCTGTTTCTGGATTTTCCCTAATATCTAACAGACCTGTTGGAACACATGCATATTCATTGTGAAGCAATTAGAAAACAAGGACAACGTTAAAAGAAAAAAAAAACAACACACCATACTTCAATAACCCCCCAAATCTAAGCCACCTTTATTTATTTATTTATTATTTTTTAAAAATATTTTTATTGATTTTAGAGAGGAAGAGAGAGAGATAGAAACATCGCTAAGAATCATTGATCGACTGCCTTCTGCACGCCCCCTACTGGGGATCGAGCCTGCAACCTGGGAATGTGCCCTTGATTGGAATCAAACCTGGGACCCTTCAGTCCACAGGCCAACGCTCTATCCACTGAGCCAAACCAGCTAGAGCTAAGCCACTTTTAACATTTTGTGTAACTTTCAGTCTTTTTTCTATGCACATCCACGTAATAACAATGTCTATCATTCACTTAGAGTTTACTGGGTGCCAATTATTCTAACCAACTTCTTTATAAGCATTATCTAATTTAATCCTTATTAGCATCTTAAGAGATAAGCATTATTATGCCTATTATACAGATGAAGATATTGAGGCTTAAAGGGTTTAGATAAGTTGCACAGAATCACACAGCTAGAATCATAGAAACTAGTTTTAACCCACCTATGCCTGGCTCCAGAGCCTGTGTTCTTGATTTCAATGTAATACTATTGATTTATACATTCCTTTAATACTATAAAATTGTGTTGCTGTATTTAAAAAAAAAAACCTTTCCCGATTATTTTATTTTATTTTTTAATATGTTTTGGTTTTTAGAGAGATAGAAACATTAATGAGAGAGGAACATCATCAATTGACTGCCTCCTGCATGCCCCTTACTGGGGATTGATCCCACAACCTGGGCACGTGCCCTCACTGGGCATCAAACTGGCAATCTCTTGGTTCCTAGGTCAGCACTCAACTG
>NW_006383018.1:6038684-6042259 GCF_000327345.1 Myotis davidii
AAAGTATAACTCTGTAATGCAGTAAGCATAAGAGAAATAACACATAATATATAAAATTTGCATTCTAAAATACATAAAATATTTAGACTTCACATTTCAGATAGTCAAATGATATTAAGAGTTAGCACATGAGAAATAACAAATAATGTAGCTCCATAAAGAAAAGTGCTCAGATTTTCTGGTTAAAGGCACAAACACGGTACTATTGCATATACATTTAATTAGTTACAAATAAATACACATGTGTTTTTTTTTTAAGTCTTGGGAGAGCTGTGGCAGGTAGAGTGATTAGGATCAATCATTCCAAGGAGTGGAATATGTTTCTAGAAAATAATGCAGAGAAGTAATTTACCAAAAATGAGGTTTAATTTCTTCTGGTAAGGTGGGTTTATTTGATTCCTAGAAATATAAATTTGAAATAATAAGTAAGGAGTCAGAACACAAAGAAGGATATAAGGAACTGATTTCACAGCTGGGAAAAATAAAGATTACATTTTGTTAAAACAACAAAACAACATAAATAATTTATGTTTTGTAATCCCATAACTTTAAGTGCTTAAAATACTTTATTAAGGTTTAAAAGTGTTTAGTTTTGCTTTGTAGATATTTTCATGGTTGCACTTTATTTTGATTGTTAAAAACATGTGCATTTTGGCTTAGCAACATCCTGGAAAGAAAAGCTGGTGGGAGAAAATGTGAAAAGGAGTGCAGGAGCAAAGGCACATGGAGGCAAAAGTGAAGGGGTAAAAATGTGGGTGATTGTAATGCAATTACTAGTATATAACAAATATAGGTAATCTATCCTATATAATAAAAGGCTAATATGCAAATCGACCGAATTGCGGAACGACCAGTTGCTATGACGTGCACTGACGTCACAAGACGGCTGCGCGCACAGTGGAGGTGGGCCCGGTGGCTGTTCCATGCAGTGAGGCCTGGGGTCCTGCGGCTCTGCAGGGCGCTGAGGAAGCTGGTGCTGGCATCTCCACTGCCTTGTGTGGAGGAGACGGGTCCCGGGGTAGGAGGCTGGTCACGGCAGGGGAGGGCAGTTGTGGGCGATCAGGCTGGCCACCTCCGCGGCAGCACCAAGCCATCAGTCGGACATCCCCCAACAGCACCTGGACTGCAAGAGGGTGCAGGCCAGGCTTAGGGACTCCCCCGTCCTCCCCACCCACTAATAATAGCTTAGGAGGAGTCATGCCCTCATGTCATCACAAGATGGCTGTCACAAGATGGCCATCACAAGACGGCTGCACGCACAGTGGAGGTGGGCCCGGTGGCTGCTCCATGCGGTGAGGCCTGGGGTCCTGCAGCTCTGCAGGGCGCTGAGGAAGCTGGTCCTGGCGTCTCCACCGCCTTGTGTGGAGGAGACGGGTCCCGGGGTAGGAGGCTGGTTACGGCAGGGGAGGGCAGTTGTGGGCGATCAGGCTGGCAGGGGAGAGGTTAGGGGGCTATCAGACTGGCCCGCAGAAGTGATTAGGGGCAATCAGGCAGGCAGGCAGGCGAGTGGTTAGGAGCCAGCAGTCCTAGATTGTGAGAGGGATGTCCAACTGCCGGTTTAGGCCCAATCCCCGAGGGGTCCCAGATTGGAGAGAGTGCAGGCTGGACTGAGGGAACCTCCTGCCCCCATGCACGAATTTAGTGCACCGGGTCATATATATATATATGACCTTAATATGCAAATACACTGAACAGCAGAACAACCGAACAACCAAACAACCAGTCACTAGGAAGTGCACTGACCACCAGGGGGTGCGCATGGAACATGGTGGGCATTGGCCATGGTGGGATGGTGGAGCAGGTGAGGGGGCGCGCCATACTAAGGCAGGGTGCTGGTTGCTGTCATTGGGCGAGCCTCTGGTGGTTACTGACAATTCTTTGCTCCCACGTGCCGCAGTCCCACCCAGAGCTCACATCCACTGCCGGCTCCCGGTGCCGGCCCTGATCACTCAGCGCCAGCAGGTGTGAGTGGCGGCTGCCGGCCCCGATCACCCCTCAGGGTTTCTCCTTGCTGCCGGCGACAGCCCCACTCGCACCCACTGCTGGTACTGGAGCCACCGCTTGTACCCACTGCCAGTGCCTGGCGCTGGCCCTGATCTCTCGGTGCTGTCAGCAGGTGTGAGTGGCAGCTGCTGGCCCCAATCGCCCCTCAGGGCTTCTCCACCTCCTCCTATTCTTGAGGGGTGATCAGGGCAGCAGCTGCTGCTCACACCCGCTGACGGTGCCAGCCCCAGTCGCACCCATGGCTGGCGCCAGTACCAGTTGCTCCACACTGTCAGCTTTAGACGCTGGAGCGGGCCTGGCAGCGGGAGCAGGGCTGCTGGCAGACAGAGGACCAGGGGCCATGGCGGGAGGGGCAGGTGGGGGCGTGGAGGATGGGCCCAGTCTCCCCTCTGTGCCCACTGCAGCCTGTGGCCCACAGGTCCTTTCAAGGTACACGAATTTGTGCACTGGGTCCCTAGTTATAGTATAATTGGGGTTGCATTGGGAAGTTATCCAACAAGCATTTAGAAAAATCTAAAACTATATAACAGATAACTCTGAATTTATTCTGAAATTGAAGGCAAATTTTATGTGTGTGTATTTATTTATTGCAGATTATTTGAACCTTCTATATAAAACCATAGGCAACATCCTTCAATGAAAAGTGTCCAGAAGACAAAAATCAGTAGTTGCTTTAGATGTTGGAATCATTGATTTCCCCATAAGTCATTCTGATTTCTAATAACTCTGCCAATACAAATAATACACCTGCTTTTGGACATCTGTTATTATTGTTTTGATTTGACACAAATAGACCAACTTTAGTCATATAATAGAAAAATATTAGTAAAACATATCCCAGCAGATATATATCCCAAATAAAACCGTACGTGACATTGGGCAGCAGTTTTAATTAGTTTCTTCACAGGGTTTTATTCTGAGCATGATTTGGGGCTCGTGTCATCTTAACCAGAGAGTATTTCCAAGTATGTTTATTCTTCTTTGGTACCTGAATCAGTGGCACATTTCTTTTCTGTGATTTTAGAACCCACAGAGGTGAATTTAGGGTCACAGAGGAGATTCTCAGGCAGACGTGAAAGGATCTGGTGAGTGAGAGTGTGGTTGTAACCTGTGTGAAGTGTGGCTGTGGGAGGGTAAGTCAGGCAAAGGGCCACTGTGGGGCCACACCTGTAGCCAGCACAGGTGCATGGAGGCAGAGGAATCTCCATCTTGGCTAAGAGTGGCCCCAAGGTCTGAGTGGTTCCTGAAATCTGTTAATGTCACAGAGTGCACGCTGAATTTAGAGGGTAAGAAAACTCTACTTTCTGAACTTTTCATGCAGACTGAATTAATAATGCCAAACTGTAGCTAACATTTATTGAAAATTTCTAATGATATGCCAGGGACTGTGCCAAGTGCTTCACATGGATTAACTTACTGAAATATCTCAGGAGAAACGCATTTCATTTTTATTGCCCCTCCCGCCCCCCTTTTGACTTCTAGGAGATTTGAGTCTCAGAGGACCTGCTACCACATGCAAATATACCAGATCAGTAAGTGGTAGACAGAGAATCTGATCCCAGAGGAGGGGC
>NW_006383018.1:6043682-6046516 GCF_000327345.1 Myotis davidii
GTTCAACCCCGTGCATGCAGACATGGCAAGCCACAAGCACACTCTGGCCTAAGTGCAAGATGAAGGGTATTATGTAAGAGAAAATAGAAATGAAGAGAAGGGCAAGTTAGAACCATAGAGCTTTATTGTAAACATAGAGTTCTTCTGTAGGCTTCTTTCCATTAGAGTTCCAGAACTTCCATAAGCCCTAGCTCCTTCCACACAACCTCCCGACGACTATGTTCCCTTAAAGCTACAGTTATTGGTTTTTAAAAAATATTTTTTTATTGATTTCAGGAGAGAGAGAGGGAGAGGGAGAGAGAGAGAAAAAAACATTGATGTGAGAGTGGAACATTGGTTGACGCCCTCCTGCCCATCCCCCACCAGGATCCAGCCTACAACCCCAGGCATGTGCCCTGACCAGGAATCAAGCCAGCAACCTTCTGGTGCACAGGATGGCGCCCTATTTATTACAGATAATTAAATAGATAGATATGTAAAAATTCATGAGTGTGGTATGGGAATTCATGAAATTTGAGAATAGTCTAATTGCTGTGATTCCACCAAATTCCAGCATTATATGACTTTATGAAAAATATTTGGGAGAAATAAAAAGGAAGGGAAGACATAAGGGCAAAAGAGAGGAAGGGAGAGAGGAATATAAGAAGGAAGTATATTCTTAGGTAAGCTCATAAAGTGCCACAGTTATGGATGGTAAATATCAACCCACATAAGAAACTCCAAAAGACAAGTTCGGGCACATTATGCAGTTAAGCATTCATAGATAGATGTTTTAAAGGCAGAATCCTAATTATGCAAGTCAGGCTTTCTCAGACTGAATTAATAATGCCAAACTGTAGCTAACATTTATTGAAAATTTCTAATGATATGCCAGGGACTGTGCCAAGTGCTTCACATGGATTAACTTACTGAAATATCTCAGGAGAAACGCATTTCATTTTTATTGCCCCTCCCGCCCCCCTTTTGACTTCTAGGAGATTTGAGTCTCAGAGGACCTGCTACCACATGCAAATATACCAGATCAGTAAGTGGTAGACAGAGAATCTGATCCCAGAGTAGGGGAAATTAGCCACACCATGGTCTGGAGGATTCTAAGGCAACCTTTTAATGGCTAGCAAGTTAGGAATTGACCAGCATGTTTTGTGGTAGCCACTTAATCTCTTCTTGGAGACCATCTTTCAAACTTTGGAGCAATAACTAGATTAAGAGGTGAAATGGGTATATTTGCAATGAGCGGTTTATAATTTAGGGTGTATATGGGAATTCTCTGTTCTTTATTCACAATATTTTTGTAAACCTAGAGTGCTCTAAAATAATACATCAATAAAAATCAGGTCTATGACTCCCTTTTGCCTGCTTTCTAACTCTATTCTCAAGTGCATATTACCATCTGTTAAGATGTATATATATACACCTAAAACCTCTTCAGCAAGGCCTTCCAGATCATAAAGATTCCCAATTGGAATGGATTTGCCTTTTCTCCATGTCTCATGGCAAATGCCTCTAATTATTCTACTTTTCCTAGTCTGCTTGGCATTAAAGCCAATTGCATCTTTTCATTAGATTTTAAGTCTCTAGAATATAGAGACCATTCATTTCTTATTCATTTCCATTCCCATACCCCATTACCTGTACAATGCCTGGGTACATGATCATGAGAAAGAATTAAAACTCCATTTTCCTGGGCTGCTCCCATGTATGCAGGAGATATACACATTATTAAGCTTTGTTTTTCCTCCTGTTTATCTGTCTTTTATTACAAAGATGTCTCAGCCAAGAACCCAGAGGATAAAGGTAACATTATTGTCGCTCTACAGAGTGACAGGCTATATACCATATAGCCTATGTGTGTAGTAGGTTTACGTAAATACTTTTAAAGAGAAAACCACAGGCCCAAAATGGTCTCACTTGTGCTAAAACCCCATGATGCCAAACCTAGATTTAATGCCTGACCTAATTGCTGTTTAAACCAGAAACACATTCTTAATCAACCGGTCTGGAATTTTCTGGTCAACACCAATGAAGTGATCTGTCACATGGACCCTCTCCATCCTCCACCTCCTACCCACAGAAAGAAGAGGCAATTGCATGATAAAAAACCTTTGCCATTCCCATCCCCTCCCCGCAGCCCAAGCTGTACTGGTCTAAAAATAATCCTTTCTTTTTTTGTTAAAAGCTCACTCACCCTCATATTTTGTACCACCCCTTCTTGAGAGTACCCCTCTATTTGCTAAATGGGATTCTGCTGGATTCATGAATCGCTGAATAAAGCCAATTAGCTCTTTAAATTTACTCAGCCGACTTTTGTTTTATTTTTAACGGTACACTCTGATATTTGCACCATCAGGAAATAGCCTAAAGATGAATTTCCCAGAATGTATTCCCGTTGTTAAGCAGCACATGACTGTATTAAGTATCCTATAATGGCAGAGGCAAGTATTTGTTTCATATAATTTTTCTTCTGGAATATGTTGAGTTCATTCTAAAAAATATTTCACCTGTCTTTTTTTCAGCCATACTTACAGTCACAATGATTTGCCAGATAGGCAAAATTGGAACAAGGATGGCCATTTTATAGATAAGTATATTGTATTTACAACCAGATCTATATTTATTTTGAAATTACTGTAGTACTTGCCAATTAAATAAATTCATACCTATTTACTGAGCACCATTATGCATCAAACACTGTTGTAGGTATTGGGGATATAGCAATAAATAGGATACAGTCCCTGCCTTCTACTTTCATTCTAAGGTGTGCAATGACCCCATATGTTGACTGAAAAATACCAACTAGGTGTTTTGTCACCAAGAAAGATTGGTTGGGGTGCGGA
>NW_006383018.1:6046951-6047734 GCF_000327345.1 Myotis davidii
CAGTTATTGGTTTTTAAAAAATATTTTTTTATTGATTTCAGAGAGGAAGGAAGAAGGAGAGAGAGATAGAAACATCAATGAGGAGAGAGAATCATTGATCCTCTGCCTCCTGCACGCCCCCTACTGAGGATGGAGCCCACACAACCCAGAATGTGCCCCAATGGGGAATGGAACCTTGACCTCTTGGATCATAGGTCAAGGCTCAACCATTAGGCCAGACCAGCCGGGCTGAAGTTAGTGTTTATCACAGCTATTCAAGAAACACGATTAGTGCCAAACCTGCACTGATTAGAATCCCGAACTCCATTGCTGGGCCTTAGTTGCTATGGCAGGCTTCGCGGAAGCCCAAGAACGGTTACCCAGGTTTTTAAAAGCGAGGGCTCCAAGAAGCAAAGCTGTCGAGGCAAGCCAGATATTTTTGTCTCTGGGGGGCGGGGATAAGGATAAATCAGATCTGTAAGTCTGCGGGCAGCAGATGGATCTGAGCTTCCCATTTCTAGTCAAATGCCCTCCAGGTAGTTGTCTGGGATGAAAGTTGCTCTACTAGCCACAGCAGCAGGGGCTCCCCAATCACTGGAGCTCTTCTGTTTGCAGCAACTTAGGTGAGTCCTGGGTGTCGCACAGGAATAGACTTGACCTTCTCAGGTCCCTGTTCGCCACCAGCCTGGGCCGGCGCCACTCCCTCCTGCAGAGACCGGCTGGGGGAGAGGGGGAGCCTAGGGCGCTGCGCCGGAGGGGCGCAGGGCGTGGAGGGCGTGGGCCGGGGCGGGGCGATGGGTGCTC
>NW_006383018.1:6048170-6048510 GCF_000327345.1 Myotis davidii
GCGCCCCGCCCGAGTCTTCTCCGCGGGAGCGGAAGGCCAGCGGCGGTGACATCGCGCCCCTCTGAGCCACCAGCTGCCGGCTCCTGGGGGAGGGGGAGCATCTGAGGGAGGGGAAAGGGTGCTGTTTGGTTACATGGTCAGCTGTCTGCAAAGCTAGATGCTGTTGCTCCCCCCAAGTCGGAGGGAGCGAATGCACTTCCAGCAGGGTATTCATGAACACTTATGCAAGAAGATGCCAGCTCCTTTCGCTGCTGCAAAGAAGTGTGGTTGTTGTTGTTGTTGTTGGGGGGAGAGGGGTGGTTCGTGGCGGCGTGGCTCTCCTTTCCCCACTCCCACTCCG
>NW_006383018.1:6048548-6049424 GCF_000327345.1 Myotis davidii
AATCTGTGCGCATCCTAAGGGCAGGGATCCTGGCCGCGCTGATCCCTGGCACCTCTCATGACTGGCACCTCGGCTAATAAGGTCAGGCAGAAACCCAGGATCAAGATAGGAAATTACTTAGGAAATCAGAGGCTCAACCAAAAAGATGCAGAAGATGGAATTCAGTCGTTATCCTGGCCTCCACTACATCTAGGAAAGGGGCAGGGAAAAGTAGCCAGCCATTTTCTTGCCTGGAATGCCTTTCAAGTGGGCATGGTAGACATACTGTAGTGCAAGGTTGTGAAAAATTGTTTCCAAGTATTCCAGATTAGCTGAAAGTGTAGTTAACAGGGAAGCGTGGTACCTGCAGAAGACATCATAGGACGAATATCAGCACAGATATGTACATAGTTTCATTGTGGAAATGATAGAGAAAGCTGTTGACCAGTGTAAGTCCATTTGACATGGAGCATTCAGTGCAAGTTGCATCCTGAGGATATCAGTGGGAATGTGATAAATACTTTCTCTGATTATTTAAAAAATACCAACTTTTCTTTGAAAGTTTTGGTGAGGCAAAAGCCCAAACTCTGCTCTTCTGACCATATTTCTCACTAAAATAAAATCAGGCACTCACTCCTCCCATGAGGTTATCAAATGTTCTCTTCATTGGAACCAACTCTCCAGTATTTCTTATGGTCTGAGAATCCAGTTGTTCCAAGAACTGTTTCTCTTACAGATCTTCTAGCATCATGGTTGGGATGTTTGTATAATATGGCTGGGGACCCAAGGCAGGCATTTCCCAGACTGTCCAGCTCTTGGCCCAGTGTTGGGGCCAGGACATCTCTTTTTCTTCATTGTCTCTGGCCCCAGGCACAGGTTCACCTGCTTCTGCCCCCC
>NW_006383018.1:6049439-6064933 GCF_000327345.1 Myotis davidii
CCCATCTCTCCCTCCCCCCAACCTGGGATGCAGCACTATGCTTTGGAGGAGAGGGATGGCTCAGCCCCTCCTCACCCCCAGCCTGTCCCCCTGTCCTCCCGAAAACTTGATCTGAAGCTCTTTGGGTGTTAAAGGTCCACATCATTAGGTGCAATCACCAGTAAGGTCTGGGCAGAGGAAAGAAGCTCAACTCACAGGACAAGGGGACAGAGATCTTAGTGTGGTGGCTCCGGTCACTAGTTTCTGACTAACTTCTGAGATGGTAGGAGGAAGTCACCTGCGTTTGGGTCAGCCTGGCTTATGTCTGAGAAGGGGTTCTATTAACTTTCTTCCCACCCTTTCTACATTCCCCCAAACACTTTCCTGAGTCTACATTTAATAAATAAGCTCTTCCCTTGACTCCAGTGCTGAGTCAAGTGATTCTTGGGGACACATCCTGGTGCTGCTCTGTCCATACTCAGAACTGCCCTGTAAACCAGTCTGTGAAATACATGCCACGTCTTGAAACCCAGCCTCTTAGCACAGACTGTGCACAGGCTTCATCCACAGCTAGTTACCTAAAGGGACCATTCATTCTCCCTTGTCACCCTGTTTCTTTCTGTCACTTAATCTTGCATCAATTGAAAAGGTCAGAGGATATTGTCTCACCACTTTTCCCTCCCAACTTTTTGCTCCACCAAATAAAACAAAGATGGGTAATATATTGAGCACCTTACCAGTGCTCAGTACATTTAGTAATTGCATTACACCAAATTTACTGAATATATTGTATTACCAATAGCACTTGATCAGGCATTACATGTTAAACTACTTTTCCATGTGTTAACATATTTAGTCCGCACCAAAATCTTAGGTATTACATTATTTGCAATCCTATTTGACAGAGGAGGAAACTAAGGCACGAAGATGCCAAATACCTTTCTGAAAATTGTTCAGCAAATAAGTTGTAGGGTTAGGATTTGAACCCAGGCAATCTGACTCTGTTCTTTCATGTTATAGAACAATTATATTGGTTAATTATCACATATTGAATACCAGGCTCTTATGTTTATCTCCTTTTATTCCTTATATTAATCCTCTATAGTAGACATTATTATCCACATTTTACAGATGATAAAACTGAGTTAAATGACATACTCAATAAATAGCAGAGGGAGGATTCAAATCAGATCTGTCTGACTCTAAAACCAGAACTCATCCATTTTAGCTAGTGTTCTTTGTGAGAAACATGAGTGCAGTGCTTGTCTGTTTCCTTCAGGTTTGCTGCTAAAGTTTCCTGTGAGCCATTATTATTTCCTTCAGGCCTCAAGTGTAGCATGCTTTTTTTTTTTAACCAGCTGATTGATAGCTGTGGGTGATATGGCAAACCCAAAGTAGGACCATAGCTCTTTGGAAATCAAATATTGCCTTGGATCTATCTCCTAATAAAACCTGCTAATTCCCTATAATACTTTGTGGTTTCAAATGCCAGATAGGTAGTTGTTGCAGGATCCCTCTTACTAGAAACCTTTGTGACCTCTATATCCCCTAGGATATGTGAGAAAATATGCTCTTTTGGGAGCTTTGCTGAGATAATGAACTTCTAGGCTTAATTCTTTGAGAATTAACATAAGTTCATTTGACTCTCATTTAATTTCTTTGAATTTATAAAAATCCTTTGCCAGGTTCCATGTAAAAATTATTCTTCTTGACCTTGAACTTTCCATCGACATCCTGTGCTTATTTCCTTTGCTTCCTCTCTGTAGAAAGCCTGACGCCAGAATGTCAGACTGAAGATTGAAGTGCAGTAGGCACGGTTGCCCAGACTCCAACCCTGAGGAGCCCACGGCTTCCTAAAGCATTTTCCGAGACTTTGTTTAGAGGAGGCTTCTTTTTTTTTTTTTTTTAAACTACTTTATTGTTGAGATTATTACAGATGTCCCTCTTTTTTCCCCCCAATTACCCCCCTTCACACGGTTCCTGCCCCACCCCAGGCCTTTGTCACCCACCCAGTTGTCTGTGTTCATAGGTAATACTATCTATAATAATAAAAGCATAATATGCTAATTAGACTGGATGTCCTTCTGGATGAAGCAGAGGCGGCCACTGCAGTGGAGGGGGCCAACGCATCGGCCACAGCAACCACAGCAGTGGGGGCCAAGCCCCTTGCACGAATTTCTTGCATTGGGCCTCTAGTATGCATGTAAGATCTTTGTTTAATCTCTTCTTGCCCCGCCCCCCATCCTCCTTCCCTTTGAGAATTGCCAGTCTGTTCCATTTCAATGCCTCTGATTCTATTTTATTCACCAATTGGGATGTGCCCGCAACCAAGGTACATGCCCTTGACTGGAATTGAACCCTGGACCCTTTAGTCCACAGGCCAATGCTCTATCCACTGAGCCAAACCGGTTAGGGCAACCTCTGATTCTATTTTATTCACCAGTTTATTCTGTTCATTAGAGTTCTTATTTGTTTATTTTGATTTTTAGATTCAATTGTTGATGTTTAGATTCAATTGTTGTTTTTAGATTCAAATCAATGTATTTGTTTCCATTTTGTTGTTCCTATTTTTGAACTTTTTCTTTTTCCTGCTCCCTTGCAGGTAACTAATTGCTCTTTTCTTGCTGCTTTTAAGATTTTCTGTCTTTAGTCTTTGGCATTTTAATTATGATGTGTCTTGGTATGGGCCTCTTTGGGTTCCTCTTGTTTGGGACTTTTTGCACTTCCTGGACTTGTAAGTCTATTTCTTTCACCAGGTAGGGAAGTTTTCTGTCATTATTTCTTCAAATAGGTTTTCAATACCTTGCTCTCTCTTTCTGGCACCCCCATAATGCAAATGTTCATACTTCTGAAGTTGTCCCAAGGGTCCTTACACTATCTTCATATTTTTGGATTCTTTTTTCTTTTTGCTCTTCTGGTTGGGTGTATTTTGCTTCCTCATATTTTAAATCATTGATTTGATTCTCAGAATCTTCTACTCTACTGTTGAATCCCTGTATATTATTCTTTATTTCAGTCAGTGTATGCTTAATTTCTGACTGATCCTTTTCCATTTTTTTGGAGGTTTCTAGAAGATTCTTGAGTACCCTTATAACCATGGTTTTGAACTCTATATCTAGTAGTTCGCCTTCTTCCATTTCTTTCATTTGTGACATGTTTCTTTGTCTATGCATTTTGGCTGCATCACTGTTTGTTTCTATGAAATTGGTAGAGCTGCTATGTCTCCTTGATTTGGTAGAGTAGCCTTGTGTAGTAGGTGTTCTATAGGGCCCAGTGGCTCAGCCTCCCCAGTCACCTGAGCTGGGAGCTCTAGGCACACCACTTTGTGGGCTGTGAGCACAGTCTTATTGTAGTTGAGACTTGATTGCTGTTGGAGTCATGGGAGGAATTGACCTCCAGACCAACTGCAATTATAGTGGGAGAGCTGCTGTGAGAAGACACCCCTATGGAGCAGGACTTGCTTCAGTGGGGCTTTGGTGCTCACTGAGTCTGTCCCTTGAGTGTGTTGCTTATGGATGTGTCTAGTTATAATCTGGTTTGGTCTCACACTGACCACTGGGTACATTAGCTCTTGGGTCTCCAGGGAGGTACAAAGTCAGCCACTGCCTGGGACCAATCAGCAGGAGCTTCAGAGAGATCTTCAGATTCCTCCTCTTTGTATCAGATTTGGAAGTTTCCAGATGAGGCCCAGCTATGAAGCAAGGCAGGCTGGTGCTGGTGCCAAGTCTTGGGCCTTTTATTGATAGGTTTGGGGCTCCCTGACTCAGCTGCAGCTTGTTTGAGAGATTTTAGTCTGAATAAGGACAGGACATTCATTTGCAAAAGCTGCTGCACACAGCTTGGATGGGGTTATAAATTGGATGAGGCAGGATCTTAGGAAATCACAAGGGTGGAGCAAACAGAAATGGCTACCAGGCAGCCCTGCGACCAGGGAGGTCCCAGCATAGGAACAATGATTCCTGTGAGCAACTCTGTCTGGGAGAAAGCTGCCTGAGTTCCTGCTCTGATGCCAGATAATCCAGTTCTTCCTTGTATGTGTCTGTGTCCCCCAAAGCCTCGCCCTGGTGGTAGAGTTCAGAGGAAGCAGGATCTGGTAAGTTCATTTTGTGGTGCTGGCTTTTTAAGAGGAACAGCTGGGTTTCCAGCAGCCCCTATGTCAATGAGCCCCAATCTGCACTGGTTTTTATAGCCCGTGGTTCTTACTGCCCATAGGCACTTCTTTTCCCAGCTCTAGGACCCTGGGCTGGGGGTCTGGTGTGGAGCTGGGACCCCTTGCTCCTCTGGGCAGCCTCTACAGAGATGATCTTCTTCCCAATTAAAAAAGTGGCACACATGGGTGCCAGACCAGCCTGTTCCATACCCCAACACTTCCTACTAGTATCGGGGTGCTTTCTTTTTTACTTCTCTGGTTGTACTTCCATTCATCCAGCTTTCCAGTGGTTCTGGGTGATGGTGGTTCTGTATTTTAGTTGTAATTTCGATGTGGTTGTGGGAGGCAGTGAGTACAGGCGTTTACCTATGCTGCCATCTCCCCCTCCTGAGTGTAGAGGAGGCTTCTTAAACAGGAGTTATAGGGACTGTGAAGGGCAGGCCCATGCTAGTTTTCGGATGGATATTGAACCCAATAAAATTGATGCAAAATTGTATGTCTTGGTGCATAAATGAAGTTTTCTAGGAAAATATAGGGCATTTGTGACTAAAAAGAAATTAAGAACTAGTGATTTAAGTGCACTGTTTAGGAAAAAGGGGAGGAACAGAGGCCACTCAGCTGAAATGTGTTGAAAACAAGGCAAATCTGTTCAGCCAGAGCTAGCCAACACCTGCTAGAGGTGCCCAGGTGTAGATGCAACACGCACTAATGCATGCTGCAACCAAGTGAGGGCTCCTGGAGTGGCAGGCAGCCCTAGCACTGCTTGCCTTTCATTGTGCACTTACCATGTTCATATTCATGGTTCATCAAATCATCCCAACATCCCTGTAAGGCTGACATTTTTTTATCTTTATTTGTTAAACAATGAATCTGATGGTTGGAAACATTAAGCCACATGGTCAAGGCTGTATGAAGCCAGTTAGTGAAAGAGCTGTGTTTTGAATTTTAACAGTTTATTTTTTTTTCCATCACATCTCATTGTTTTTCAATGTGGGATGCTAAAAGAATGCTTAGTGTAACTTTTTATTGTGGCAGGATGGAGAGTCCTTTAAGAACTTGTTCACACGCTGATAGGGAGAGTCTAAATGTGTGATCAAAGGGGAACAAGAAAATGAGACGTCTCTAATTCAGGGTGGCAGAGAGCAAGCCCCATGTCCCTTGAGGTGTGCTGAAGCCCCACGTATGTGATTGTCAAGTATCACCAGGAATCTTGCTGAGCACCACATGCATAGCGGTCACACCTAAGATAGCCAGAGAGTGGATTTTGCAAGGGTGGCTGCAAGTCAGGACTTTATTCACTGCAAAGATGACTTGACTCGGAGCTGAACTTGAAGCTGCTCAGTCTTCTGGGCTTACCTGACACAGTGGCTGCCTTGTGATCTGAAACACAGACTTGGTAGTGAATCCTGGGAGGACCTCTGCTTAACAGATGACTTACAAAGCCTTTTCCTTTTTGGCTAGTTTCCATCCTGAGTTCCTCACAAGCAGCTGCTCTTGCTTCCAAAATATAACTTAATCCCTAACATTTTTATGCTTCATCCATATGCTTGTTATAATCTTATAGAATGACCCACTATTTCATTTAGAGGCACTTGATCAACAGATTGGCCTGGAAACATATACCAGTGTGCTTCGCTATGCTTCAATAGTGTTTCTCTCCCATACATTCTAAAGAATTTCATCTATTTATTTTCCTACCCCCTTTCCTCCTCTTGTTTGGCAACCAACAAGTTTTTCTCTATATCTTTGGGTTTGTTTGTCCCTGTTTTTTTTTGTTGTTGTTTGTTTTTTAGGTTCCACTTATAAGGGAAATCATATGGTATTTGTCTTTTGCTGTCTGACTTATTTCACTTAGTATAATGCCCTTTAGGTCCATCTATGTTGTTGCAAATTTTTATTGCTGAGAAATTTCCCATTATATATACATACCATATTTTTTTTATCCATTCAACTATTAATGGGAATTTAGGTTCCTTCCATTTCTTGGCTATTACTAATAATGAACATAGGAGACATATCCAAAAAGATATTGCTAAGAATGGGGTCTTAAAGTTTACTGGCTCTATTTTCTTCTTCTAAGAGTTTGTGGTTTCAGGTCTTACATTTAAGTCTTTAATCCATTTTGAGTTTATTTTTGTATATGGTGTAAGAAAATGGTCTAATTTCATTCCCCACTCCCCACCCCCATGTATCTGTATAGTTTTCTCAATACCATTTGTGGAAGAGGCTATCTTTACCCCAGTGTATTTTCTTGCTTCCTTTGTCATAGTTTAGTTGAATATGTAGGCATGGGTTTATTTCTGGGCTCTCTATTCTATTTCAATGATCTATGTATCTGTTTTTTTAAAATAGATTTTTATTGATTTCAGAGAGAAAAGGAGATGGAGAGAGAGATAGAAAACTCAATGATGAGAGAGAATCATTGATCAGCTGCCTCCTGCATGCCCCACACTGGGGACTGAGCCTACAACTCGAGCATTGTCATGACTGGGAATTAAACCATCACTACCATGAGCACCCTGTTTGTAGGTGAATGTTCAACTACTGAACCACACTGGCCGGCGGGGCCACAACTGAATGTGGGCTTGGCAATGCCTAGAAGTCTGGAAGCCTTGCCTTCCTGAATCAAGATCACATTGAGCATTTCTGCTGAGGGTGGGGGAGTCTTGAGGAGGACAACCTTTCATTCCAGAAGTGACAGGCAGGATGATTTGAGTCTTGTGTTTTCCTTTATGAACGCTTGGGGCAAATTCTCTTGATCTGGCTTTGACCTGACATTCTTCTATGAGCAGTACAGCACTTTGGTTCCTTTCTGGTGGGAAGAGGGGAACTTTTGATTCATTTGTCAGATTCTTATTTTATACTAATGTCTGGAGTGAAGCCAAGAGCAATATGTATATTTTAAGTAGCGCTAATGGACAAAAAATAATACCATATTTTCTATTCTTTGCCTACAGTCGGTTTCCCTTTTAGAACACAGATTTTTTTCTACTCTAATCTGAAATAGTACCCATTGCTTTGTTTGACAAGTTGAAGATGTTAGTAATTGAAATGGAGTGAAGTCCTCTCCTTTTGAAAGTAGTTAGATCCTGTACTGCACATGTGGAAGCCTTTAAACGTTGATCAAGTTGTTGAGTGTTACAGTGAGCCCACGTATAAGGGATGACATGGGATTCTGTCCCAGAATCAGCCTGTGGCGGTTCAGTAGTTGGTGGGTTTGGGTGGTTGAAAAGGTAAGCAGGCCCTGTGGGGACTGTGTGTTTTGACAGTGTCCCTTTTAAAATGATGGCTGGTCTCCTGTTCTACCATCCGCCCCGTTAGGATCAAAATAGCAAGGGGTTGTGGGAATTGGTGTGTATTTTGTGGAAGAAAGAATAACAAAAAACGTCTCTGCCTGTTTCCTTGAAAAGCGTGACTTTGTTCACTTTCAGAAGGTATAGGTTACCGCTGATTTGGAAAGAGGATCTTTGCCCTTTGAATGGCTTTCAGGCTCAGAGGAAAGTGAGAATCTATTTGCATAAGTTAAAATGCCAAACGAAATCTTCCAATGCAAATATGGACCACCCAGGGACATTGTAAAGGCCAGGTTTGGGGTTTTGATTTCAGATTTTCTTGCTTCCTTGTTTAAGCTTTTTAATATTTTCAAATGCTGCTGAAAACTAATTGGCGTAGTAGCAAACATGAAATTCCGTATCTTTTGCCACAGATTTAAGACGTGGTGGTGGTGTTGGTGGGGGGGTGGGGGTGGGGGCTCACGGCTGTACTCATTTGCCTTGAGAGCCCCTTGTTTTTTAAAGTGAAGAAATATACATTCCTAAAATTTGAAGGCCCACAGGTTGTAGATTTTAAAGTGGATAGAAAAGCCAGGTTACAAAACAGTTTTAGGGAGTGAGACGAGACTCTCTTGGAATGTTCCCTTCCTTTAGTGTATTCTGTCCAGACAGAGCCATTTCTCTCAGTCAGTTGGGCAGAACTTTGCTTTTGGGGATGAGCCAGGGTGTTGGAAATGGCACCTGTAACATTGTCAACACCCCCACTGCCTTCCGAACCACCATGGGAAGGTAGATCAGCACATGGAAAGAGTATCTAAGCTCCCTGGGGGGAAATTCAGAATTAAAGTTGTTTTAACCAGGACACATGTTCTGGCAATTGTTTCATTAACAATGACACTTAGTACTTTGTTGGTCTTTATACCCTAAAGAAAAAGCTATTTATGATACTTGTTAAGGAAAGGGTAAGGCAGGCTTTATTTATTCAGGGACTATCCTGATAGATGCCGAACCACTGCCATGGACTGTTGCAGTAGGGGACAGAGATTGGGCTCAACTCCGAATGTAACAAGGAATGGTGGGAATTTATAGCCAAAGAGCAGGGTGGTGGTCAGTGGATGGAAAATTACTAAGAGGAAACATGCTGCAGGGTTAATGGGGGAGGGATTCATGCTAAACCAAACAAAGTATTTTTGCTAAAGGCAGGCAGGGTGATCAGATACCATACCACGTGGTGTGGGGAATGAGGAACCAATCAGATATTGATTAGATATTAGTGATCAGATATCGAAGGTGGAGGATTCTGGCTAAACTGACTTATTAGGACTCTTGCTGAAACTGGGCTCCCGGTGTCACCACTTACTAGCTATGTGACCTTGACCAGTTACTTTGTCTCCCTGTACCTCATTTTCTTCATCTGTAAAACAGGAGTGATGACAGTAGTGCCACTTCCTAATATTGTGGTGAGGTTTGAAAGAATAAATCCATTTCTTAGAGGATTTAAATTTTTTCCCTTGGATCATTTTGATGTGTTAGGACAAAAACACCAAATGTGTAGCCTTTTGGGTATTTAGGCCAAAAATAAACATGGGTTGGTAATTCCTAGGATGCTGGAAGCCTTGCCTTCCTGAATTAAGATCAAGAAAGCACTATGGAGCTCTAGGAAGTGCATTAGAAGGGCCCGATGGTCCGTCAGCATTTTCCCTGGCTTGTGAGGCAACCTTAGTCTAGAGACCTTGAGAGTATTAAATTGGCCTCTTTTCTGATCTTGGAATTCACGTCTGCTGAGGACACATTTCCTAGCCTACCTGCACCTAAACCCAGCACTCCAAGGTCATGTTCAATTACAACCTAATGTGGTACAAATCCACTGTGGTGTAATCATGGAGGCATTCTGCTTGTTTGAGCCCAGAAAGTTATAAGGTCCATGTGTTTGGGACCAGCACCATAGGTAAGGGTTTGATAAGCTAGAGTCTTGGTGTGATGGAGGGGAGGCTGTGTGGCTCATCTTGGCAATGTACACTCTCTCTTTTCTCTTTGGCTCTTCTCTTCCCCCACCCTTCCTCAAATACAAAGTGGGTGAACTTTGTATTTGGTGAGGCAGAGAGCTTGTGGGCTGGCCACTTCTGAAAGCATGAGGACTTTGGCAAATAGGTTTGAGGACACTTATCTATTGAAGCCCAAACTTGTAGGAGAAAGGAGATCCATATCAATGTAGTGGAGATCCTTTGATTGTTTCAAGCTATTCAAAATATGAACAAGGCTGCCTGTAAGGTAGTGAGTTCCCAGTGCCCTGGAGAGTTCAAGATGCCACCACTAAGTGAGGGTTGTCTGTGAAGGGATTAGTCAGACCAGTATTTGGTGATCTCTGTATTATTTTTTCTCCAAATTTGAGCATCTGTGATTTTGTGTACTAGAGGGAGTCTTGCATCACTCTTACCTTGGGCCAGGTTCTGCCATTCACTTGGAGGCAGCATAAATAAGGGGACAGGTGCCAAACTGGAATAATAAATATGACAATCCATGTCTACTTCTTTTCCTGTGTAACTGTTCACCATGTAGCATTCGTTCATTCACTCTTTCATTCACAAACATTCCCTAAGCTGCTGTCCGACACTGGGAACACCGCTGTTGCAGTGTCAGGCCAGGTTGCAGGAAATTTAACAGCCCGTGACAACCATTAAAAACAAACAAAAAGCATGCTTGGCTCTAACTTCAGACCAAACAGGCCACATCATCATGCAGTTGAGCGCTCTTTCTTGTGTTCATTTATTTGTTCATTCAGTCATCTCTTAATGTGCCCTGATGATCAAAGTTTGCTCCACCCTGCCCACAGCAGGGGCTAGACAGACATGTCCTTTCCAAGGCATATTCCAGAAACCCTCAGCTCCCATATTCTTACAGTGTGAAGAACAGGAAACTACCAGATGACTTGGGAGGCAGAGTTCCCACCCTGAATGCTTGTTTTCTGCAAAGAATGTATTACGGATTCTAAGATTTCTATTTTGAGCTTTTAATTTTTCACTTTTTCTTTATATACAGCAAAGGTGTGATATGTAAGGGAAGTGTTAAGACCAGTTGTTTGCATTGCTTAACACATTTGAATAGATTGGATTGGTTTAATATGGAAATGGTTGGTTTTCATCCAGACTCTTACATGTTTTAAAAATAAATCACTTTCTTGGGAAATGAAGCAGGACCGAAGGGCAGAAGCAATGGACCCGGGTCAGCGGTGGCCCGAGAGTGGAGCAGCAAATACATACCTTTCCAGCTTGTTTCCAGTGGCACCACCTCGAGCCCATTTGACCATATGCTACAGTCCAATCCAACTGTTTGCCATTCCCCAAACGCAGCCTACCTCCTGCCCCTGTCGTTTCACTCATGGCCACTCTCCGTCCACAGGAAATGCTTCCCCGGGTAACATCCTACACATATTTCAGTGTCTGGTTCTTGTGGCTCCTCCCTCACGAAGCCCACTTCATGTTCTAGTCCCTACACTCTGCGCTTCATGCTTTATACCTCTATCATGTATTCATCCCATTCTCCCTCGCAATGGAGCTGGTGTTTTCAGACCCTACCTTATTACAAGCTTTTTAAGGCAGGTGATACCTTGATCATTTGTGTAAGTCCCACAGCACCCAGAGCAACACTTCGTATTTTTAGCAGCTTCCCCTCTTTACTAATGTAGGGGGCACCTTGCTCCGATAGCCCAGGCAGCCTCACATCCCTCTCCATCAGGTATATCATCCCACTCTCCCTCCCGGCTGTCCCCTGCTCCCTTCCTATAAAGGATTGCTGTGCAGCAGAGACTGGAGTGATGGAGAGAAGCATGCTGTGATCTACCAAAGCAATTTGGAATTCGGTGACTGTGCATATATATGTGGGTGCATGCTCACATGCTGAGAACATGAGCTGGTGACATTCTTGGGCATCAACACTCTTATCTGTAGTCAGGTGCCATATTGAAGCTGTGGCGACAGAGATGTGATCTGGGACAGCCAGCTGTCAGCTATTCAGATGGGCAGAATTAAGTTCTGAATCTTAGTTTTGAGGGTCTAGGACAGGGGTGGGCAACCTTTTTGTGAGTGTGTGCCAAAACCAGCAAAATCTCTGACTTGAAATTCTTCTGTGTGCCAACCCTAATTTTTTGAGAACATGTTACGCCTACTTGATATCTCTTAAGGTGTACGTATGTGTAGAACCTTGAAGAAATAATGAAATTCATTCGAGCGACAAAAACACAGTATATGATGATGAAAAATACATTTATTTTTTAATGTATACATGTACACTGATAGTCCGACAGAAAACTTTATGACTCCATTTGATATTATCAGTGGGACTTTTGCTGCTGCAACACTGATGACAGAGATTTTACATGAGGTTTATATTTCGTGAACCTACACTGAATTTTTCTGAAAAATAAAAAAGTCGGTATTAAGAAAAAAATTGTAAATGGAAGATTATAAGAGAGGGTTTCGCGTGCCAGCAAAAGATACTGGCGTGCCATGTTTGGCACGCCTGCCAGGGGTTGCCCACCCCTGGTCTAGGTATTGATTGTTCTTATGTAGCCAAAATTCTCTAGCAACTAGTGCTGAATTCACACAACCCAGTGCAAGTGTATGTTATATGTTAGGGTACAAACATAAAATGCCAGCTTACTGACTTGCCAGAAGAAACGTAAGTTCCCTGGGATCACAGTGCCCTTGCTTATAAGTCAGTGTTCTGAGTTCTCCTGAGAAGTCAGGATTGTAGGGCCTTGGTCTCAGCAGTCTGAGCTGGGCTTGGTTGGGACAGTACTACCCTGAAAGCATTAAGGATAATCCTGACGGCCCAGTCTAGCAGTAACATTGCGAATGAAAAATCATGCAAATGGCCCAGTTATGTAATACATTCAAAGGGCCAGGAAGGAGGCAAAATCTTGGTGTGGCAATTTTGTGGCAATTGAGGACACCTGATCACAGCAAAAGGGTGAGGGTGAGGGTGCAGGAGCAAACCCCGGAGAAGATCAAAGCCAATAGAGCTTTGACCCTTTTTTTAGAAAACAAGGCTGGTAGGAGAGGAAGAAGCTCACGCAGGCACATTTTTAAGCCAAATTTGTTTATCCAGCAAATATTTATTGAGTATCTACCCGGTGCCAGTCTTCTGAATATTGGCAATATATCGGGGAACAATATGGTCAACATCTCTGCCTTTGTTGGAGCTTAAATTCTAGGAGGAGAGACAAACTATGAAAAAAATACTTAAATATGTTATAGAATGTGCTAGGTGGTGGTACACATACTGAAGAAAAGTCAACGGGAAAGATTTGAGAATGCAGGTGCGGGACCGGGGTGGGAGGCAAGTCTGCTCTTTTAAATAGGTGGTCAAGTGAGGCCTCAATGAGGTGAATTTTGAACTAAGTTTGGAAGAAGCAAGTCATTCAGGTATTTAGAGCAAAATGTCTATCAAAGCAAACATTCTATCAAGAAGAGAGAATAGTAGATGCAAAGTCCCTGAGGTGGGAGTGTCTGATGTGTGTAAGGAACAGTGAGGAAGTGGGTCTAGAGAGAGAACAGAGAAGTCATGGGGCTGGATTGTGTAGGGCCACCGAGGCCATTGTGGGACTTTGGCGTTTACTCTGAGACAGGACCCATGGGAGAGCTTTAGGCAGACAAGTGACATGATTTGGCTTGTGTTTTTAAAGAATTACTGTTGCAACTGAGACTAAATTGCAAGGGAGGCCAAGGGAAGAGATGAGACTGTTTAGAAGGATTTTGCATTAATATGGATAAGAAATCATGGTGCCTGGGACAGGGTGATGACAGGGGATGTGGTTAAAAGTAGACAGATTCTGGCTATGCTTGGAAAGGAGAGCCTGAATAATTTGCTAATGGGTCGTATGTGGGATTTGACAGAAGAGAAATTAGGGAAGACTCCAAGACTTTTAGCCTGAGTCAATTGGAAGGCTGGAGTTGATTTTAACTGAAGTGTGAAGGCTGGAGGTTGGATCTACATGGAGTCAGGGCATGTGGAACAGTTGTCACAGCTGGTGCTTCAATGGTAGCCTGGCGCCATTGTGGGGACTGCTGACAGATGCACCGGAAAGATGATCTCAAGTGGTCAGTGTGTCCCTTTCCCGGGACACATTAGAGGAAATCTGAAGAATGCACACTTCCTTTCCTGTCATTTCAGACCCCCTTCTCCTTTCATTGTAATTGTTTTAATAGTTGTTCACCACAAATTATGGGGTGGTTTTCTATTACATTTGGTCAATCCTAGAAGTGATGTTTTGGTACCATTGTG
This sequence comes from Myotis davidii, assembly GCF_000327345.1. Lineage (NCBI taxonomy): Eukaryota > Metazoa > Chordata > Mammalia > Chiroptera > Vespertilionidae > Myotis > Myotis davidii. Next base: position 6,063,123 of record NW_006383018.1, read on the forward strand.
GTAATTTTGACTAGGGAGTTGTCCTCTGTTTTAAGGTAAGTTCTATTTTAATTCTCAGAAATGATCAGGGTATATTTGAATTAGTTCCAAAATTCTTGTAGAGTACCTACAACCATCATCTCCCACCACCTCTAATGTCACTCAAGTCAGGGCAATGACTTTGCCACTTCCCAAAACTATGCCACTCTGCCACTTCCCAAAACTATGTATTGATGTCAAAGGTCTAATCACAGTGATGTTCATCAATCAAGGAATGGCTAGGCACGGGGCAGCCTAACAGGGAGAAAAGGAGATAGATGTGTGCATGTAAGTTACTACTTGCTTTGGATATTTTATGTCTCCTTAGCCTGGTCTTGAAAATTGAGATACAATTCTTCTTTCACTTTAATTCTTTCTGCCAAAATCGGTTTTCTTCAAAAGCTAATATATACAAGCCTACATGCTATTTTTGCTCAAAGAGACAGATGGTTGAAACTGACTCCAGCTAAGAAAAATTGTTGTTAAGTCTTGAATTAAAATATACGCACGAGTATCAGAAGGATTTAAACCTTTTAGGACTGCTTGAGAATCTGTTCCGAATACTGCCTCATTCCACCGAGTTATCCATTCATGGACAGAATGCAATGTGTTGGGCTGGGCGACGGACTTTGCAGCCAGGCTTTTCAGATGGATATTCGCTTTCTAAAAGGAACATAAAGGTTGTGCTGATGGGACAAATAGGAAATGCCCAAATCCTGGGGTCATTCAGCGTTTGTGCTAACATGGTCTGCAGGAAATATGCCATGGTCCTGCAATCCTGGCAGTATTGATTTTCTACACTTTTATGGACATGCCGGGTAGCTGAAAAAGTGGGTGAATCTTTGTAACCCTATGTGTTTGTGCCTTGACGTATTCAGGGATTTATTTTATTTTCGCTTTCTTTCTCTGGTAGATTTAAACAACTAGAGCTTAGCTTGCTTTGGTCATCCTATGGTAGAGCTTCCCACCAGTGCTCTGCAAACGATTACAGGCTACATGTGTACCTGGTTATTAATCTCTTTGGTCCTCAGGGTAGTTAGAGCCCGGATCAGACTCCTGAGCAAATGTCATCATGATCTATGGGTATCTGTCATGCAGAATGTTGGCTGAGAAAGGACAAAGGCAGAGAAAAATTTATAATTTAAAATTTACCAATTTTAGAATTGATATAGCCCAATAAATTTTAAACTCTTTAAACTGCAATTAGCAATAATAAATAATTTTATACATAACAGTGAATGCGTGTGTGTCCTAAACAAGTTCCATGAAACAGTAGTTGCCCTTTCCATGTGCAGTACATTCTAAAAATTCGAATCTGTTGGTCATAAAAACTGGTGCCTATGATTACTAACTTGATTTAGTGACTCGCCAGTGGGCTGCAATCCATTTTTAAAATATATTTGTATTGATTTCAGAGAGGAAGGGAGAGGAAGAGAGAAGTAGAAAGATTAAGGATAAGAGAGAATCATTGATTGGCTGCCTCCTGCATGCCCCACACTGGGGATTTAGCCCGCAACCTGGGCATATGCCCTGACCAGGAATCAAACTATGCACTTCTGCTACGCTTCTCATACATATTTTTACATCACTTAAAGAGAAAGCCCAACCAGCAGGTTTATCCTCTAGGCATCTGGGGTGATAGATTGTAGATTGCTGATAGATTATAGGTTGATGCTCAACCACTGAGTCATGCCAGCTGGGCATGCAACCATTTTTAAAAGGCTAGTGTGGTATCTGTTACAAACTAGGAATAAATAATCCGTCCTTGTACTTGCTCAGATCCTTTCTTGTTT
>NW_006383018.1:6064970-6085207 GCF_000327345.1 Myotis davidii
TAGATACACCTAAAGTGCAGCGTAGCACACCTCTGGCTGTAGGGTGATCAACTCCTCTACGTTTGCTTGGGCCTTTCCTTGTGTCAGCACTGACAGTCCTGTATCCAGTGAACCCCTCACTTCCAAGCAAACCAGGATGGTTAGTCACTCACCCTTTGGGATCTGATCTCTGGCTACGTTTCCATCCTCATCTTCTTCCATCATCATTTCTACTTAGCATTCCAACCACATCTAATGACCTGTCCCGTAGCCTGGCCATTCTCTGTTCTATCTCTCTGCCTTTGTCCATGCTTCCCTCTGCCTGGATGTACCCTCACCTTCTGCTTTCTGCAGGTCTCGTCCTCCTCTGTGATGGTTTGTCAAGTCACTCACTCTATGAACCTTCTCACTTCCTTCTTGTGAGCACAGACTACATGGATTCATGGAATCTTTAGTAGGTCTGTGTTTTTCTCAGCTGTCTTATTCTTTATCACATGCAGAACAAACTTGAGAAGGAAAACTGCTGATCTATAGTGGGTGACTACAGCAAAGAAAGAATACAAGGGAAATGAAATAAACCATTACTCAAGTGTCCAGGGTGTGCCTTTCCCTGGACACACTAGGGTGGAACAAAAGAAGATCAGAAACATAAGACGACAGGCAAATGCAGGAGTTAAGAGCATGTGTTCTGGAGCCTTGGGTTTGAATCTTGGCTTTCACACGTCAAAGTTGTTTGCTTTGGATGTGAGGGTAGAGTATTACCTTAGCAGGTCCCTTCTCTACATGTGTTTCTCCACTCATCATAACTTCAAGGGGGATCAATAGTCCTTAAAAATTAGGTAGGCTTAATTACAACCTCATCAGTATTTTGTAGTTCATTTTAAAGGGTTTTGAATTAAGTGGTTTTATGATGTGGAAATCTCATAACATATTTTTAGAAGATTAAATGAATTTACTCTGAACATTTATATAGCTGATTTATACTGAGAAAATCGATTTTGACTTTATTATTTAAGCATTAAAATTTTCCCTTCCCTTATGTTTATTAATGTGTCTTGATTTTGTTTCTTTTAGTATGATAGTTACATTTGTTCTATCTGAGTCACAAGAACATCTGGGCAGTTTGAATTGCCTGCATTTGCTACCAGGATAGAATGCCCACTCCAGGCAGTCCCACTGGCTAGGACTGTCTTGATTTAACTTTGCTGCACAGAAAATTTGCACCCCTTTTCAGGATAGCAGGCCAAGGACTTAGAGTCAAAGCTAAAGATCATTTATCATTTTAGCAACTCAGAGAAAAGAGCTTTAAGCACAATAGATGGCACTGATATTTTTACATCACTTAAAGAGAAAGCCCAACCAGCAGGTTTATCCTCTAGGCATCTGGGGTGATAGATTGTAGATTGCTGAATTTGATGATTGAGATAATAGAGGCTGTCAATTATAAATTGAATAGCTTTTGCGAAATAATCCATTTAGAGTGGGAAAACAGATTTAAAATGTAAAGCAGGCAGGAAAGCATTACTATCAATAGGTACATAATGGTAGTGATTTAGGAAAGGATAGCTCAGTAGATGAGGCAATGCTAGAATTAATTATGTGTTTGTTGTACATTTGTAATAATGAATGAAAGAACTTACCTCCCTCCACCCCCACCCCCACCCCCACTGGAATAAAGATTTCTTGCATAGTAAGGAAGAACTTTTCTGAGTTTGGTCTTCTAAAAGCTTAGTGCATTCACCCAGTGTAATGATTATTAGAACAATTCTGATAATGAAATTGTGGAAGATTTCATGTTTCTATCTCATGCTTAATTAGCAGTTCAGGAGACATTTATTGAGCACTCACTGCTAGGCACCAGAAGTATAGAGAGAAATTAGATGTGATCCTTCTTCTAAAGGAGCTTTCAGGTAACAGGAGGAGAGAATCACACAAACAGGACATAGACATGCATACATGGAATATGTCATACATGTTGCAGCAGACAATGGACAGGGTGCTCCCTACAAGACCGTTCTGGGGGGGACGTGATTGAGCTGAGACAGAAACATGAATGTGAGTCATCAGGGAATGAATGGTGAGGAGGACATTTCTGGAGTTTGCTAAGGTACAAAGGAAGGTAACAATTTGGTACATGCCAGTAAAATGTGAAATAGGGAGAGGAGGGTTAGGCAAATAGAGAGATGGATGATGAGAGCACCTTATATGCCATGATGGGGAGTTGGGGCCCATTTTTCAACTCAGAGGGAGTCATTGATATGTTTTAGTCATGGCAATGGACTCATCAGATTTTAGTGACAGAAAGATCACCCTCCATGGTACAGAGGATGTGGAGGATCACCAGGGAGCAAGGTTAGCATGGAGACAGGAAGATCAGTTAGAAGAGCACTGCATTGTTTCCCCCCACCACCTTCCCCTCTGGTGACCAGCCTTCTGTTGTCTGTATCTGTGAGTTTGTTGTTCAATTGTTGCTTTTTGTTTTATATCCCACATCAGTGAAATTTCACGTGGTTCTTATCTTTTTCCACCTGACTTATTTCACTTAACACAATATGCTTAAGATTCACCCACATTATTGCAAATGGCAATATTTCATCTTTTTTACGGCTGAGTAGTATTCCATTGTATATCTGTAACATGTCTTCTTTATCCAACAGTTGGTCAAAGGACACTTATGTTGTTTCCATATCTTGGCTATTGTGAATAATGATGCAATGAACATAGGGATGCATATATCTTTACAAATATGTGTTTTTAAATTTTGAGGATAGATACCCAGAGTAGGGGTTACTGGGTCATATTGTACACAATGGAGTATACAGATGCTGTATTATAAAGGTGTATACCTGAAACTTATTTAATATTGTTAACTAATGTTAATCCAATACATTTAATTTTAAAAATAAAAACAAAGTTAATCATAACAAATGGAAGTAGTCAGACGAGCATTGTGAAGACAGGCACTGGGCAGTGTGAATAGGCATGAATAGGCGAGGGCAGAGTTGGAAATATTAGGTAGTAAAATTGAGGGTGCTGGTGAAAATTGACAGTTCGGGTGTGGTGAGTTCTAGGGTTTCAGGGCTGATCAAGGAAAGAACAGAACCATGAAGTGGCGGCATTGCACAACATACTTCATTGGACGGTACTTGGATAAGATTGGATGAGAGAGAATAGCCCTCATAGCAGGAACCCTTCCAGAGACAGGGTCATGGGGCCACCACTCACAAAGATAAGGGGATCAGAGAGGGAGGCTATGTATCTAGGGCAGCGGTTCTCAACCTGTGGGTCGCAACCCCTTTGGGGGTTGAACGACCCTTACACATGGGTCGCCTAAGACCATCGGAAAACACATATGTAATTACATATTGTTTTTGTGATTAATCACTATGCTTTAATTATGTTCAATTTGTAACAATGAAATTGGGGGTCACCACAACATGAGGAACTGTATTAAAGGGTCGAGGCATTAGGAAGGTTGTCTAGGAGCACAGATACATAATCTCATAATATACAAAGTACAGTGGTGGGAGCCTTCTTCATTTGGCTTCTTTACTTGATACCTGGCCGAGGCAGGTGACACATCATTTCCAACTATTTTGACCCAAGGTTAAGTGTTTGTACAGGATCCTCATTCTTTCTTCACTCTAGTTTTCTTAACAAGCCCTTTCTTCTGATTCTATTTTCCAGTTCCTTTCCTGCCCTAGTTCTTAGGGACCCAATGCCAAAATACTGCCCCCTAGTTGTCCAAACAGTCCCATCTTTAGTTTTATATACGCTTTCAAGGATGCTACTTGAAATGTGCATTTCCTAAGGACTCTTGATAACATCTGAGCGTTTCATGAAGGAAGATACTCTAAGACATGAATGACTGATTCTCTTAATTGAGGAACAATTCCTTTGCCAAAGAGAACTATGTTAAGTCTCTAATAAAATGGTTGAATGCACAGTAGGGGTCAGAAATAACTGAAAAAAATTCAGAACTTTTTAGCAAAGATGACAATGACTTTTGAGCCCTTGAAGTTTGAAGAGCTCTCATCTCTACTCTGTTAACTAGATGAGAGAGCTGGTGCCCTATGGATTGATTTTTCTCCCTAGCATAATGGGCCTCTGTGCTGAGTGCTTGAGAGTCTCTCCCGTTTAATGTGCCACAATTGCTGCTGCTCGAGTTACAGCTTACACAGTCTAATTTGGGCAGCTCAGAATTGTGAAGTAGTGAAAGTAGGACTAGAGAAGATATGCAGACACAGCAATCCTAAATATAGTTCAACAGGCCAACAAGAGAGATACTAAAGACTTAATTTGGAACTATTGCCTGATTTCCCAGTCAGGAACTAACTCAATATGAATAACATTGAAAGGAGCTTAGAAAGATTAACATAGATGTTTAACTGCACGTATGTACTGAGATTTCCCCCCTCTCCAAAACAATAGTTGACACAAATAGATCCTTTATATATGGATGAAACTCTTAACAGTGTTTGGGACTACCCAGTAGTATTGGCTTTGGTGCTGGGGCTGGGAATTTCAGAGGCAAAGTTTTGCTCCTGGTGCCAGCTCTCTCATGCAATTTATGATTGCTGCCACCAGGCGGTGATAAAGAGTGACCACAAGACTAGACTCAGGAAATAGACTGATGGGATCTACCATAAAAGCCTTTTAAGAAGAGCTCGCTTTTGACTAAAATGAATAAGTTGTGAATAAGTAAACACTGAAAGTGAAGCATTATTTAGTGAAAGTATTCATGAAGAAGACCTGGTGTTTCCCCTTTGAACTCATCCACTTAATTGTTGTGAACTTAGATAACTGCATCTCAGTTCCCTTTTCAAGGGAAAAATACTGGTATTGGATAATATCAATTTTGAAGGTTTTGTCCTGAAATAAACATATATAATAGTAATTTTAAAGTAACAAAATTAAAAGTATAAAAGAATAAAAACTTTTCATACAAAAGAGAAGTTGATATTTTATTAACAACTGTCTTGTTCACTTAGTGAGGCTAAGGCCCATTAATTTGTGTGTGTGTGTGTGGCGGGGGGGGGGGGGAGGAATTGTGGGAGAAGAAAAATGGGTAGGGAGAGAAGGCTCTTAGTTTGTCTTTCTTACCTACTACCTAGCTTAGGCAAGTGAGGAATGAGAAATCTTTCATACAGTTTTATGGAACCTTTTTTTTTTTGAGGCTTCCCTCTTTCTCTAACTTAAGTTTTCCTTATGCTATATTTAGAAGTCTTAGCTCTAACTGGTATTTCTAAATCATTATAGTTACCTGACACTCACCTGAATTTTCTATGCTCATTGATATTGCTAACTGTGTTTTTTCTTTTCTTCAAAAGAAAGAGCTCTAACCACCTCTCTTTAGATTATTCATATAACACTTAGCACAATTTTGTCAATAAACATCTCTATAGGTTTTAGACTCCACTCCATAGTGGGATAAGGCAAAGTTTGGTTTGAGGATCCCTGGGGATCGGGATGTGTTTGGGGAGCTGTAAGGTCAAAACTATTTTCATAATAATGTAAAATGTTATTAGTCTTTTTCTCTGTATTGACATTTGCAATGATGGTGTGAAAGCAATGGTGGGTAAAACTGCTGGTGCCTTAGCATGAATTGAGGCAGTGGCATCAAACTTCACTGCCACACACTTACAGTTAACAAAAAGTCAAGAATGCCCTTCATGAAGCAGGAAATAATATTAGTTATATTAAATATCTACCCTTGAACATGTGTCTTTACTATGGCAAATAGAGACACATAAGGTACTTCTGCTGCCCACCTTTTCAGTGGTTGTCTCGAGGAGGTATTTGTGCATTGGTTTGAGTTGCAAGCTGAATTAACTGCCCTTTTCTTTTCTCCCACAGTTGTTTTTTACTTGAAAAAACAATTCACAGACAAACTATGGTTATTTAGGCTTGCACATTTGGCAGAAATTACCTCGAAAACCAATGGCATGAGCTCATCCCTTCAGGAATAGAATTGACAATATTTCTTGCTCATGGTAGAATTTGAGGTTCAAATAAAATTTAGAATTTGGGGAAACTTTTATCTGCCACATGAGCTTGACCGCTTTATCATACCTACAGACTTTTCTGAAGTGTTGGGTAGTGATAGTACCAAATTTGATTTTTGGATATTGTACAATGAAATGTATCAGCATTTGAAAAGTCTGCATAATTTTCTAAATAATGAATGCATGATGATTTAAAATCATCCATGGATAAAATATTCATCCAATGTTTAAGATAGAACAATAGGTTTTAATATAACAGTACAAAAAGTTCATTGATTGACATTCTTTCATGTTCACATTGCAACTGAACTTTAAGAAATTGCTATTTGTGGACTTTTGGTGTAACATCAAAGAATACCACAATTACTTCAAGAAGTTATTCAATGCCCTAGCTCAGTGGTCGGCAAACTGCGGCTTGCGAGCCACATGCTGCTCTTTGGCCCCTTGAGTGTGGCTCTTCCACAAAATACCACGTGCAGGCGTGCACGTACAGTGCAATTGAAACTTCGTGGCCCATGTGCAGAAGTCAGTATTTTGTGGAAGAGCCACAATTTTGTGGTATATGCTAATGCTTTTTCTTCACAACAAAAATAGCATCATACGAAACAGACAGAATGCAGAAGCAGCTGCAAGAATCCAGTTGCCTTCTAGTAAGTCAGATATTAAAGAGATAAGTGAAAATGAAGAGAATTACATTCTTCTTACTATTTTTCTTGGTCTTAAAAACATGGCTATTTTTCATAAAAATTGTATGTTAATGGTTAACAAGTTTATTATTGTTATTTAAAAATTAATTATTAAATAAATACTTAAAGTTTTATCAGTCTAATTGTTAACATGGTAAAAATTCATAAATATAGCCCACATAGGCAAAAGCTCTTTGAGGTCCCTGATAATTTTTTAAGAGTTTCAAGGGAGGCTGAGACCAAAATGTTCGAGAACTGCTCATATATAGTATAAGTAGACCAGACTTAGGCACCTTCCTATTATGAGATGGGTTTTATTAACCATTTGTTGTCACAGTACTGATGGCTGTAAAAATTTCACAGGTAATCCTCTCATGTTTTCCACCAGCCATCTTCCTCCTGAGAGGTCTGGCGCCCTCTTTTTATTGACTGTGACAAAGCTGTAAAAATGGACTAAGGGTTGTGGTCCATTCATCTGTTGGCCTCTCATCCAGGTGGAAGGAGGCAGCTGTCTTTTATGGCAGGTGAAACAAGGCTGTGAAAGATCGAATTCCAGCACACCCTGTGGCAGAAGAGAAGTTCAGTAACTGATAGTGAAATGCCGACAAGAACAGTTGTTCTCAGGCAGGAAGAGAGAACTTGTTTCTGGGTTTTTTTTGTTTTGTTTTTTTTTTTCCCCAGTGAGTCTGGCAACAGCTGGGCAATGATTTTAAACCTCCTAGGATTCTGACATTAAGCTTAAAAGTGATTTGCATAAACCAGCATTAGAAATGGAATCTCGAATGGCTGCCAACTTAGAGAACGGGAAGGAAATAGAGATCTATATTGTTCAAAAGCTAAGTCTTGGGAGGCTCTGGTACTCGGCAGCTGTCTAAACAGAACTAAACCTTTTGCTTCCCCTCTGTTAGACGGTGGGTTCTAGACAGGACCAAACCATCACATGATGATTTATACAGACATGAAAATGAAGGCAAAAGATCTCATTTGGGGGTTCAGAAAAGCTATAAATTTTCCTTCCTTTATGGATGTGTATGGACACAAGACACGTGAAGGAGTTGCAAGGTTAACTGGGAAGGGAAGTGGGGAGGGAAGGGTCAGTGTGTACATGACCTGTGTTTTGTTCCTTCCTTTCTCAGCATTCATATTTTTCTCTCACGGTCTCCTCCTTCCTTCATCTCCCCATTCTTTCTTCTATTGAGACTAGGGCCCAGGAGCCTTTTCTGTGATGAAACACCAAGAAGCTATTTCTCCAGGTGCCTCTCCAACCTCTGGGAAAGTGGGTAAGACAGGGAAGGTGCCCACCTGGGACTGCTTGACCTGTTATTCCTGTGTTCAACAGAAAAATCGAGAGGAATTTTATTGCTGCCAAATTCCATGACTGCATTTAATTTTTAAAAATGCTTTTTCTTTGCATCACACCTCTTTAACCACATGCCTTCCTTTATAACCCATTTAGAGTAAGAAGACTCTTCTATTCTCTTGAAGTGCCTTAAGATAATCACTAGGAGTGCAGATTGGGTTTTCTTGCCCTGATTGTATTACTATTAAATCAGTAACATGCTACATATACCTTTAATATATTTTATTGTCACATTTTTTAAATGATTGCAGCGAACTTTGAGTGATGACTTTGGTTACTGAATTAGGGTGGAATTAATGATGGGGGCAAGAATTGGCAAGGTAAAAAAAATAGTAATAATAATAATATAGCAAGTCCAGAATATGGGACTCTGAGCAGGCGCACACAATTGCAGCTGAGTACGGAATGGGGATGGGTGGGGCTGGGGGAGACTGAGTGATCATTGTTCCTAACCCAGAGTGGAGTTAAGTGGAGTTGGCAGTTGGGTGAGAGTGGGTTGATGATCAGACCCCTAGGAGACTTGCACTCAGAAGTGGGTTTGATTTGTTCACTGGACCCCTTCCTGTTACTGAACTCAGCGGGATCACCACTATTTAAAAACAAGATGTGCTTGTCACAAGGCAGTTTAGTTTGCTTGCCCTTTAAATTACTAAACCTTTTGCATGAAAAGGAGATGGGGGGTTCATATCCAAAGCTCTGCTTCCCCAAAGGGAACTTTAGCCATTGCCCATGTATACTGTTTGGTCGATTTCATGTTGATTTCTTTGCAGTTGGCTCTATTTATCCCTTGAGTTCCTAGAGGCCATCCTGTTTACAGCGCATCTGCAAAATACTGCTAGCTACGTTTCCCCATTTAGCAAGAATAGCATTTAGAACTGCCCAGACCTTGCGACCTTTGTCCTCTCTAACATTCCGTTTGTAAATGAAAGAGACCAGCTTTGTATGTACTGGAAGCAAGTAAACAATAATTAGCAGCAGGTAGCTCTGACTGGTATTTTCTTAAACTGAAAGCATCAGAATTGCCTTTACAAGGACCCATATTAACTGCGAGAAGCTCTATAACTCAGTTCCCTGTGCTTTGCTCCTTGATTTTGCTTTGATTGGTAAGCAGGGACATTTAGTGGGTCAGATGACATTGCCCCCAACCTGTGGCGTTCGGTGCTGACATTGCATTTAATGCCACCGTTTAAACCGTTTCACTGTGTGTGAAGGTCCATTCATTTACTGTGTACTTTCAAACTCTTTATGAGGCATTTTTCTTGAGATTTCTTACTCTCCTAAGGGCTGATGCAAAGTGTCTATTTTGGTATAGAACCAAAAATCATTAAGAAAGTACTCTCTAGGTGTCTAACGTTGTGGCTCTTCTACTTTTTAGAAGAGAAGTGTGTTATTTGAAACATCACTACTTAATATAATTGTTTTAAAGTTCCCTTGGTGTTTTTGTTGTGTATTTTAAAAATATTGGCTCTATGACTGGTAACGCCAACTTAAATGACCAACATTGCTAGACATAGCAGTTGAAGAAGACCTTTGCCCTCTTCAGAAATGCACTGATACTACACCATACTTCCCACTGAGGAATGCAGTTCTTCACAAGAAAATCGCCAAAAATATAGGATGTTCTTGTTACATGGTTTGCTCCTTAGCTGAAGTCCTGCTATTTGATGGACTGAGGAAGGTAGATGAAAGCTGGGGAAAGGTAGAGAGGAAAACTTAGCAGTTTCCACTGGCTGCTGTCAGCATAGAGCAGCGGTTCTTAACCTGTGGGTCTTGACCCCTTTGGGAGTCGAATGGTCCTTTCACAGGGGTCGCCTAAGACCATCAGAAAACACATATATAATTACATATTGTTTTTGTGATTAATCACTATGCTTTAATTATGTTCAAGTTGTAACAATGAAATTGGGGGTCACCACAACAGGAGGAACTATATTAAAGGGTCGCGACATTAGGAAGGTTGAGAACCACTGGTATAGAGTGACACAACTTCCCTCCCTCCTTCTCCTTTCCTCTCTGAAATCAATAAAAATATATTTAAAAACAAAACAAAATGTTGCTCTGATTTCCCATCTCTCTTTATCCCAAATGGGACTCACTTTTCTCTTTTCCCAGGTCTCACCAGTTGCCTGTACATAACCATTCTTACAAACTCAAGTTGCTCTTCCTTGACTTGGGTTCATCTGCCTCTCCTGTACTCAGTCTGATGGTTCTGTTATAAGCGCCTCTCACCGACATCAGGGAGGTGTTACCGGACAGCCCTGAGTCAGTGGGAGAGGGCTATTCCCAACTTCGATCCTTGTGTTCTCATATAAATGAATTTATATGAGAGACCTTGATTTCATTCTGAAAAGCCAGTTTATTAAAGCATGCACCTTTATTGAAAAAAAAAAAAAAACAACACAAGCAAACCTTATGAAGCACAGACAGGCTCTCAGCTACTCTGAAGAGCAGGTTGGGTGGGGGTCTGAGATGTTATATGCCCTCCTGTCTGTAGGTCTCAAAATTCCTCTGTTGACTGTTTTGGTACAGATTCATTCTAAGGTCTCTTTTGTAAATTTGTTGTGGCCTTCCCAGAGTTCATGAGAAGCACCTGGCAACTTTATCTTGCCAAGCCTTGAGATGGCTGGCTTCTCTGCTTAGGGAATAAACTGCCCTTTTTTTCTTTTCCCCATTTCCCCTCCCTTTCTTCATTCTCTCATTAGTGAAGTTTTGTTTGTTTTTTAACCAAATTTGCTCTCCTGTTCTTGGCTGGGGAAGATAATGGCTTGTTAGTTACAAGCTGGCTGCAAATTGCCCACACTGTTGGGCCTTGTTTTAACTTTCCTGTCTCAGTTTCCCTATTCTTCCTGCCCTGGAGTCCTGTAACCGTTTCCTAACGTGGGTCTGCTTGGATTACTGTGACTACATGTGATAATAAATGTGAAATGCCTGGCACTCGGTAATCAATCAGCCAGTTTCTCCGAGAACATGTCCAACCACAGCACATGCCCACGCACTTGAATGACGCACTCCTTGAAGGAGAGGACTTGGTTTTGCTCATCTTTGTACGTAGATGCTTTATAGAGTGCCTGGCGCAGATTAAGTATTCAAAAACATTTGTTGAAAAATAAAGACAGAGTGTGATCATGAATGACAGAGATCGATTATTGTTATCATTTTACAAATCTTTGCCATCACAACATGAGCAGAAATATGTATAGTGGTAACGAACACTTCTCAACCAGGTGTATTTGACTTTGGGTGACTGCAGGTTCTTGATAATCTTCTAGAGATGGTGACAAGAAATGTGAGGATTTTTTCATTATTTTGTATTTTTGGCTTTTTTTTTTTTGCCTTCTATTGCTCTGTCATCTTCTTAGGAATATATAATATATTCACCATAGTTGCATACAAATAATATGCAAATGAGTACTCATGACACTTATGGTTAGTTTTTTTATACTTTAGGAATTTGGGTCATAGGAAGCTCTTCATTTCTCAGTGTTTCCATTTTCTTAGTTTCCAGTTGGGAAACCAAGAAACATCGTCATTGGTGATCGCTGAGCGCCTTCTCCAAACTCATTTTATTTTAAAATATTTCTGCTACCATCACCACCAGCATCACCGTCACCATTAACATTGAAATTAGATCTCATTCAGATAAATTTTCCCAAGAATTTGCCTTGGTGTTTGTCTCCCATGTCAATCGTTCACAAACATGTTTTGCTTTGAAAAGGGAAAGTGCCAGAATAAGCAATATTGCATTCAGTATGTAAATGTAAGTTTTCTAGAACTAGGGTTGTGCTGGAGGATGAAATTAATTGTGACAGTTCAGGAGGAATTCTGCAGAAAAAGAAAATTAACATGTTAGGCCTTCAGTGGCTGTCTTCCCTGATGCATATAACGTTAGGCAAAATGAAATCTCCATGTGCCCAAGGTCAGTGGAGGAATGTTTATTGAGTCCATAGGAATTTGAGCAGGGCATGTCTCTAAGGGTTTATGACAGTCTATTTTCTTTTCTCCGTGTGGGCATGAATTGATCCATTATCATCTAAATTAGAAGTCACGATGATGGTTCTTCTTGGTTCTCTTTATTAGTTATCTTTTGTTTATTTAAGAAACTTTTACAGAAAATGTGTTGCTTATTCTGAAATTACTGTTATTTGTCAGACCAGAATGGACTATAACATTGTATTTCTGCAAATATTTATATATACATAAAAGGGGGGAGATTTTATATAGTGTGAGACCAGATCTAACTTAACTTGTTTCTTTGATTCTGGGAAATAGGCTAAATAAGACAACTTGTTTTTGCCCCAAAGTTGGATTTTCTTTTGAATAATTCCTACAATGATCATGCAGAAAAGTTATTTTTATAAATTCACATTTTTTTCTTTCCTCCCAAGGAAGCCAACATGTCTGACAAAAGTGACTTAAAAGCTGAGCTAGAGCGCAAAAAACAGCGCTTGGCACAGATAAGAGAAGAGAAGAAACGGAAGGAAGAGGAGAGGAAAAAGAAAGAGGTAACTACTGGGTGTCGGGGTGTTCGGTGCGGGAAGGAAAATTACTTAATTCTGAGGGGTGGGTCATACTGATAAACAGGATCCTCTAAAAAAACCCTTTATAATACTTGATATGAAGTGTAGAAATAGCCCACACCTTGTACAGAAATCAGGTGCTAAAGATGTTTTTGAATACTTTCCCATGAAGGAAACTTTGTATAGTATATGCTTGTGTGTATAGAAACCAGAGCTTCGTCCTTACTTAAAAAGTTTTTCTTTAGAGAAAAAGAGAATGTATTTTGATGCCTTATGATCTAAGTAAGTGTTGTTTCATACTCTATGGCAGGGGTGGGGAACCTATTTTTTCTGCAAGGGCCAATTGGATATTTATAACAACATTTGAGGGCCATATAAAATTATCGGCTTCACATTTAGCCTGCTGTATTTGGTCAAATATTTAATTAACTCATCCCTAATGCCTTGGCAGAGCCAGACCAAATGAATTTTCAGGCCTTATACAGCCAGGCCCGTGGCCAGACATCCCCCACCCCTGTAAAAGGCTTGGGAGACCAAGGTAACAGATTATAACAATTATTTTCCGACAAAGTAAAACATAATTGCAGTTGCATATTAGCTTTCTGGCATCTTGCGTTTCTCCATTCCATTCCACTGTGATTGATGCCATAGTTTATTTGTCCTTGACAGTGTGCATAATGATTTTCCTTTGGAGATCTTTGCTGTTTTACATGCAGTCTTTGAGTGACGTGGAGGTGAGAATTGACAGGGAATGGCTATTCATTTACACGCAAAGCGAAAAAAAGCATTAAGTTATTATGCTTCCTTTCCCTCACATGCCAACGTTCACTGTAGTTTTAAAGCACCTGTTTTCCTTGACTAATAACCGGTTTCCTTTTAAACTGACATTCTAATATCCAACTTGAATTTCACAGAATTACCACAAAGTGCGGTGTGATATGGGAAATCTGGTTCCGAATTGTACTGTCTGCTTCATCTTTGTCAGTTTAGACTGATGGAAACAGGCCACCCTTTGTGTTTTGGCACCAAGCAGCTTTGCCTGCTGGAGATTTGGCTTGCTGCACAGCAGGCAGAGCCTGGGAGGTTGGGGGTGACAGGTGTGGGAGTGTGGCACACCTGGTTCGTAGGCGATCCTGGGCCTCTACCTAGTTCTGGAGTTAAAGTCACATACATAGTCTTAGTGTCCTCATTTCCCAACGGACAGGGTGGTTTAAACCATGACTACCCTGGTAATACAGAGTCATGGTTTTCCATCTCAGAGTTTTTCATTTGAAAGATCCAAGTGGAGCCAGATTTGGGGATTCTCTTGGATTACATCATCTTAAAGGTTGGCCCTGGTTATGCATCTTGTCCCCCACAACTCAGCCCCGCCCCCCTTCTTCCGCCCCCCGCAAAAAGCGCTTTTCTCAGTTCAGTCTAAGCACATTTTTAGACTGGGAAGACTTGGCTTGTCTGAGCAGCCAGTGCTGTAGGACCGAAGACAGTAAACTCAGGGGTTATGCACACAAGATTCTGAGTGGATCCTGCTGGGAGCCTGGCTCTCCCTTCACAGCTCGGCCTTGGGCGGGTGTGGGACGCTCTGAAACGGTTCCCTCTGTGAAATGGAGAGAAGAGTGGTGCCTTTCTCACATGCTCTGTGAGGACCCAGGAGACACGGTAGAACAGGGAAAGACACAGAGCTGTTATTCTGCTCCTGAGATCAGCTGCCAGAGGAAGAGAAGGCAGTCCTGTGGATGGGCTGCATACATTTATTAGGATCGCCGTTGGTGAACCAGTTTCTGAAAACGCCCCCATTATTGGAAAGGTCTTATAATTCAAGGCCATTCGTCTCCTGGGATTGTAGCATTTTGTTGCTGAAAGAAACCTGGAAGTAATCTATTCTGATCCCTCTTTTTCAGATGCTCTTAAATCCTGGAGGCCTGAGCCTTCTCGGTAGCCACCCTCTATCTCTAGTCTCAGGCCCACCCCCCTTTCAGGCAGTTGTCCAAAGCAGAAATCCGGGGTAATTCTTTCACCACTCCCTTCCCCAATTTACTACAATGATCATCGGGGCCTGGACAGGCACACCATTTTCACCCCGATTTTCCTTCTCCCTAAAACCCTCATTCCAGACAGTCTTAGCTACTTAACACATCCCCTGTGAGCTCTGCTCCCGCTTGACTGGGCTTTGTGAATGCTCTTCTCCCTCTGCTTTTACTGTTCTGCTTCTCTCAATTGTCCTTCCCCCTGGTTGTTAACTCCATGTCTTTCAGTCCTCAAATGCCACTTCCTCCAGGAAGTCTTCTGGGATGCCTTTCTGCCTCCATGACTAACTTAGTCCTGCACCCCATCCTCAACCTTATCAAACCGTTTAGCACAGAGCATTAGATTTGCCTCCTCACTTGTCTTTCTCTTCTAGTAGAATGTGAACTTTTGAGAACAGGGCTGGATGTTTTTCATCACTGAGTCAATATCTAGCGTAGGTCTTGTCCCTAGCAGTAGGCCTTCAATTAAAGGTTATACAGGGGTGGGCAAAAGTAGGCTTACAGTTTTAAGTACACTGTAAATAAATATTTTTTTTAAAAAAAGTTTCTTCTTTTTTAAAAAATCTTTATTGTTGAAAGTATTACATAGGTCCTCCTTCCCCCCCATTAACTTCTTCCACCCCACCCCCAGGCCCTCACCAGCTCATTGTCTGTGTCCATGGGTTATGCATATATGCATACAAGTTCATTGGTTGATCTTCCCACCCAAGAGTTTATTCTTGTATTATTATTTATTAACTACTGTATTATTGATTTGTATTACAGCTGTATGAGTGAATGAATGAATACTTTCACTAGCTAGGGCAGACCTAAGATGCTGGTCACTGACATCCTTTCCATGTATCTGGGATTATTTCCTGCAAATTTCCTTGGATACTTCTGACCCTGAGTCTGTGGGATGCTCTAGTCAAATGGCTACTCTCATTGACTCCTGGAGATTTTCTAGTTTGTATGCTGTTTATAAAGAGTTAGAAATAGCCTTAAGCTTATAGGTTTGCTGTTTAACTTTCTTTAGGCTCATATTGTAAATAAAACAAATTCGGAATAAAAAGGAAACAAAGTGATCTTTGATGCTACTCTGCCTAACTATTTTTGCCACGACTGAAAACTAGTGTGTGTTAGGACCACCCAGGTTGATTGTCGTCTCCACAGAATCCAGAAAACTGTGTACATGTATAAAATTACCACTCCCCACTCCTTTGCATGTCAACTGCTTTCTTGGTTGTGGTATTATGGATGAAACCTGATTTTAAAATAAATATAGTGGCCACCATTTAAGACACAGACCCAATTTCATGAAAAATTGGCCTCAGTGCGATGAGGTGTGCTTAATGGGGCCACCCTGAAGTTTCGTCCTGTGCCTGGCCTTCTGCCGAATTGCCGCAGGGTAGGATGGACAGGGGTTTCCTGCCTGTCCTCGCTTGTTCTTCTAATAACCTCAGAGCTGTCTTTGGAGGAGTGACTGATAATTCTCAGCTGATCATTTTTCTTTGTTTGATTATTCCCTCTGGACCTCAGCTGTAATAACCCTTCACACACAGAAATGTCATTCCCTGGGGAAGGTACCTTCAGCATATTTTTAATTACCAGAACTGTGAAATCACTCTTCATTAAGTCATTAAAACACATTAGGATTCTGTAGTATTTACAAGGGAAAAAATAGGAAGTTTCATGATTAGGGTACTTGGTGTAACTATCTGAGATGAAGTAAATTTTGTTTAGTTTAAGGTGCTAATTGATAACATATAGAATCTGCCTTTATTTTCAACTAGACACCCAATGCACGAAATTCGTGCAAGGGGCCCAGCCCTCACAGCCCCAGCTTCGTCTGGAAGGTTGTTAGCTGTCCGGTCTAATTAGCATATTACACTTTTATTATAGATTAGCCCCAGTAACCTAATTTTACATTTTTCATGATCAGCTTTAAACATTGATACCTTTCCTAAGCTTCTGTTATGTCTAGATGGACATTTGTCCTTATTTATATATGTCATTATATTCTTTGTTTCCTTAGGAATTAAGGTGTGCTCTGGCTGTTGTGGCTCAGACGGTTGGATGTCATTCCATGAACAGAAAGGTTGCCAGTAGATTCCTGGCCAGAATACATGCCCGGGTTGTAGGCTTGATCTCTGGTAGGGGCATGCGGGAGGCAGCCGATCCATGTTTTGCTCTCACATTAATGTTTCTCTCTCTCTCTTTCTCCCCTTAGTTCTCTTAAAAATAAATTTTAAAATCTTTTTTAAAAAGGTGGAAGGCAAGGAATGAGTTTTAGAGACAACTTGTATTTAGCAGTGAAATTTTGGAGGAGGAATTCAGGTGTACTTTTTTTGTGCAATGCATGCATGTTGACATGTGATTTACCTGCTAGTATGTTTCATGAATGCTTATGATTAACATTAAAATAAATGAAAAAGAAAGAGATCCTGTGCCTTTCTGCATAGGACATACGTGACAGAAAATTATAGGTAATATGCCCTAAGTTTATCTGTTCATGGTATATAAGCTGCATTAGAACTTCTCTGTTGTCCTTTAATGAGTTTTTGTTGAAAGAATGACAAAAGGATAATGATTTCTTGTTTTTGTTCTTAGAATATAGGAATGGCTTTGTTATGAGCATGAGGTCACTGAAAGTTTAAGTGACTAAACTTTCAACAGTGGTGTTGTAAAGGGCTTTCTGAAGGGGGTACAGTTGTAAAACATTCTATAGCTATAGAATAACATTTTCCAAGGTCAGATATTCATTCATTCATTCATTCATTCATTCAACACACTTTTTTACTGAGCATCTACTATGTGTCAGGCCCTGATCTAGATGTGAGGCTACAGTTGTGAACCAAAGAAACACGTATCTGCTCTCAATAAAGCTGATGGTCCAGCTATGGCTTACCTCTTTACTGTAAAACTGGTTATACAATTCCATATTGGCTTCCTAAGATGAATTTTGCTTATCTTAGTTTTTTTCGTTTGCATTTCAGTAGCTGCTATGGTAATTCCCTTTCTTTTCATTTCCTTGCTTTCCTTCCACCCCTCTTTTAACTTTGTGATATGTGAATGTTGATACAGACCCTCACTCTGCCAGGTCCTTTTTACCATCTTAGTTCTTCCTTTGCCTCTGCTGTACGCGTATACTTAGAACTTGCGTCAGTAGTTTAAATGTTAAAATCAGAAAAGAAGGTGAACTGTGTTATCTTCACTGATAGAGATTAAACTGCCATTTTGAAATTTTGGGTCCCGCGAGACTGCTGAAAATCCTCTTGTACTTCTCATTAGCCCTTACCCACCCCTATAAAGGCTGTTTTCCCTCTAATGACAAGTAGACTTCAAATTTATGAGTGCGCTTTAAGCCAGAGGCAAAGAATAACAGTGTTGAGGTCAGCACTATGTGCAAAGATACATTTTGCTCATAATCAGGGTATAGGTTACCGACTGGGAGTAAGTCAAAAGTGCGTGAACTCTCTGCTTTAGATGCCAGGATGTAAATTATGGTTCACTGCTTCAGAATGTGCTCTGCACTCCTGGAGGAGGTAATGTACCTACCTGTTAGGGTGCCCGGCTTGCCCCTGAGGAGAAAGTGGGTCTGATAACTGCATCATTGGTTTTTGACAAACTTTAGGACTGCCTCACTTCTCCTAACTCACAAAGCTTTGTCGAGAGGTAGCTGCTCACCAAACAGGATGTTATCCAATTTCAGATGTGGGGCAAATGCTTTGTCTTAAGGAGTAACCGTGTTATGAAAAAGAAAAAAAAAAAGACCTCAATGTTTAAATTCCCCCAGAACCCTGCCGTTGACCTTTAACCTGTGTTTTGCCTTGTCACTATCCTGTCAAATACATACTGGGCACAGGGTCTGACCATAAGAAGCTCATACAAGATGCAATTTTTAGACAGGATTTGGCGAAGAAAGTCCTCCTGAGTGATTTTTTGTACTATATTTTTCTACACCACATTTTTTTCTCCTGAGTTAATATGTATAATGGAAGCCGATGCAAGTCAAAAGTAACAAGTAGCAAGACTTCCATGCATTTTGTTTACATGCCTTAAAAACATTTTAGCCCGGCGTGTTGTAAATCATGGTAAACTTGGATTGCTGGTACAGATAGTGCATTTTACAGTGACTGATTTTCATAGCTAATTTTATTTTTTAACCAGATCCCAATAATTCCTTGTTTGCATAATCTCAAACATGGTGGTGGTGGTGGTGGTGACGGCAGGGGAGTGTGAGTGCAAACACACAATCATCAAGAACTGATAGTGTGTTGTAAGGGACAAGGAGGTTAGCAGTATTAAATGGAGCAGTTACAGGCTCTTTTCATCCTTCATACACATGATTATGTCTATTTAGGGTTTTTGCCTGGTCGTCACTGCCATGCCTTTACCCTTTCAGTGTCAGCCAGGAGGAGCACACAGGCAGTTCTGTCACTAACTTTTCTTGCTGGCGTCTGCTTTTTAAAGGCCGATATGCAGCAGAAGAAAGAACCTGTTCAGGACGACTCGGACCTGGACCGCAAGCGCCGAGAGACCGAGGCTTTGCTTCAGAGCATCGGCATATCCCCGGAGCCCCCGCTAGGTACTTGAAAGTGCTCTGCGTTCCTGTTTCTTTAAATTTGACTTGCATGGCATATACCATGTCCAGCATTTACTATTATTTTACGTCCTTTTTATTTTTTATTCTTTAAGAAATTCAGCAGCTGGTTTATGCTTCAGGCGTATTTATTTTTTGGAATTGAGGAGGCTGGAAGGCGATGGGAGGACGGGTTGTAGAGTTGTTCACGATTTGCTGCTTAATGACTGATTATGTGGCCAACTGTCTCCACGGTGTTAGGTTACTTTATATTTGTTAAATGAATTGCCACAGTGTGGTAAATACAAGAAATCTTGGAATTTTTGTCTTACATTGCTCTTCGTTTCCATTGCTGAATTCCAACCTCTCAAATACGGTAAATCTGGTTATGAGTTTCATAACCACAGGCCTAGTTATGCCGTGATGAAAACAGAATGCTCAGTGGGAAATTTGAAGGAAAACTTAAAATGGTGGCAGATTATCAGCTAACTAACAAGTTTAAATGTATTTGACTCTATTGTATAACTTGGTTGTATTGCTAATTGGCATTTTCGCTGTAATACCCCTCCTCCAACTCATTCATTCCTAATTAATTGTCCATGATCTCATTTTATCACTTGGGGTTGGATATTGAACTATTTGTTTCATTTGTGTTGAAGGTAACCTGTACATACTGTGTTTATTCTGTCACTTAACTATATATTTCTTATGGGATAAGTTATTTTGAATTTTTCTTTATCCATTTGCTTTCTTTACATTTCAGAGTAATTTTAGGGTGTCTGTAAAACTATATAATATCCAATGTAGTTTTAAAAAACTCTTAAAATAATACATATAAATAAATACAATATCAGATTGCTTTTTAAAAATGGTCTGTTTCCTTTGAATTTTATTATTGGCTTTTATATTAAAATAAGTTTTTACTGATTTCCATAGTTACTCAAACTAAGAACAAAAATTATCCCATGCGCAATACAATAACAAGTATTTGTATCAATGTAGATAAGAAAAAGAGCAGTATTCAATAAGCCTACAAGTTATTAAGTGTTGCTGAATATAATTTAATATGTACACACAAAACTAAAACACCACGAGAAAGCATATT
>NW_006383018.1:6086222-6113439 GCF_000327345.1 Myotis davidii
TCAACCGCCAAATGGGTCACGACCCACAGGTTGAGAACCGCTGACTTAAATGCTCCAGAATCACTTATTTCATCATCTGGTAAAGTTTTACAGACACTCCACTTTATTTTTTAATAGGTCACATCTATACTAACAAAATAAAGTGGAGAATTAGAATTATCTGGATAGTTCATACTAGAGAGATCTTTGACTTGAATTATCTGGATCACTATTTTGATTCTCCATTTTACTTTGTTAAGGTGGACATGGCCTTAGAATCCCCAAGTTAATTCTGTCTAAATTCATTTCAAACTTTCATTTCCAAAATATAAAAAATTCACTTGACTTTCTTCCTTTTCTTTCCTTTTTTTGTTTTGTTTTCCATACCCCATCTCAATTTTTCTTGGCCATACAACCACTTTAATTTGGGTCCATTTGTTTTGATTTGTCTGACACTGCTCTTCCCCAGTGCAGTCGCTGCATTTTTTAACATGGGATACCTGTTATTTTCATTATTTAGTCCCAACCCCTATGTCTCCCTCCTCGAAATCAGTGAGCACTCCCAGTGAAGCTGGAAGCCAAGACTCGGGCGACCTGGGACCATTAACAAGGTAAGAATTGTCCCTTTACAAAGGCCATGGTGGATGTCAGTAATACTCTCCCCCCACCCCCAAAAAAAAGGCCTAAAAGCCATTCTAGGTCGTGTATTATTAAATGTGCATGTGTGCATGCACCTGTATACTCAATCATTTTATGTTTCACTTTATGGTGGCTTGCTATTTTATTCATACAGCAATGATTTTGAACAGTAGGAATTATAAACTTATATGTAATCCGTCCTTGAGTGAGCTAATTAACGCCTGTGTGTTGTTTAACAGCCACAGACATAGCCATTAGCTCGGGTCTAAAAGAAAGCAGGGAAGGACCCCCGGCAAATGGAATGTATACCTGGGTTCTCATTATTCTCCTCCCGTGTTGGTTTGCATGAGAATCTTCGTGACTAGACCACTGAGGTGTTCTAAACCTGAGGTTCATGTTCCAAGCATCTTTTTGTTTTCTTACTAGAGTCGACTAATTTGAGAACTCAGTCCCCAAAGTGTTTCCATTGTTGTTACTAATTATGATGATCACCAAGGTTCACTGCTCTGTTTTGTGAGTCAATTTGCCAATTTTTTTATTACCCTGTGGCTCCTGGAAGATTATATAACTTCTGAAAACAGATCTAGACATTCTCTAATTGAACCCCCCGAAAGGATATCCAAAAGGTAGAGATGTGAAGAGGGCAAGGAGAAGGCTCATTGATATCTGTAGAGTCCTGATGACTTTCTTAATGCAGTTGCTTTCACCAGGATTCCCACATGCAGGTGCACATAGGCAGGTGATGTGAGTGGGGCCAGAGGACCTGTGGCAACTGGTTAGCAAGCTCCTTGTTTATAAAGGCCGGATGGTCTCCTCAGAGCTCAGGCTGATTGAGCTTATGTGGGAATATGGACCCAGTTTTTCACATCTTTCCATTTTCCACGAGAAGCTAAAAATTCAAGTATTTGTGCAATAATCTCCTAAATGTTAAATGGCCATGACTTTGTTAGAAGTAGTTGTGGGCCAGATTTGGCCTGAGGGTTGGCAACTTGTGACCATTAACCCTGTGTACCTGTGTGTATTTCTTGCTACTATATATGTTTCTGGGGGAGAGGTATAAAATTTTGCATTTTTTCTTTTTCTCTAAATACATTATCATATCAGAAAATAAGCATTGTCTTCTGAAAGTGCATTGTCTCCATATAGTCGATTTGGGTAGAGAAAATTATGGAAAGATTATAGTTTAGTGTTAGTCTGAAGTGTAGGGTGGCCGTTTTTTTTTCTTTCTTGTTTTTTTTTGTTTGTTTGTTTGTTTGTTTTTTTTCCTGAAACCAACATGTAAGGCTGGAATTACTGAACCCATATCAGCCTGTTGGTGTGTTTCAGATTTGAGTATGTATTTCGTTTTGATAGGGCCTTTTAAAACCAATGGCCACTGCTTTCAATTTGAGAAGAATGAAAGTAGAGGTTTTTGTGGTTTATTTTAGCAAATTGCCTTTGTGATTTGGGGCGGCACATGTCTTCTCTCATCTTTCGCTTCGAATGCTTCAAAAGGTCTTTGAGGGGAAAGGAAAAGTAATAATAACACAGTTATGTAAGATCTAACATTGTTGTAAGAGCTAGCTGGCACAATATAATCACATTCCTTAGTGGGTTCATGAGTCTATCATTATGTTAATATAGTTGCCTCTTTCTATGCAATGATGGTGTAGTGTCCATTAGTGCTTAGCTTCAAGGGCTGCAGTTAGCAGCATTAAGTTCTGTTACTGAGTTCACAGTTGATGAGCCCTTTTGAAAGCTTTCTAGAGAAAGCTGACCTGTGCTGTTAGCATTCTGGAGACAGCAGCAATTTCTCCTCAGAGACCATCATTCTTCATATTTCCCCCTTCCTTAGATGATTTTTTTTTATTAACTCAAGAAATCACTTTGGAGAAAGTGCTATCCAGGCCTATCCCACACAAACTCCAACTAGCTTCAATTCTTTATGGGAACGTCCTGAATGAGTAGACAACTCAAAGTCAGTGATTAAATTCCTTGCTAAGTGTAGGTTTCATAGGAAGGCAAGAAAATTGGCATTGAGGAAATGATGGTTTTTCAGAAAAACTAAGCACAAAATTTGCTTGAAGAGAAGGCATGAGGAATAGCTTAGTAAATCTTGCCCTTGTTTTGAACTTAGGAAAATTCCATGCAAATTTATGTTTTTGCTTCCATAAAATAGATAGGAGAGTCGAATTTCAGGAGAATATTATATTTGTTGTTAAAATCCCACTTGGAATGTGTTTTCCTTAGAAGAAACATCTCTGAAACAATTACGATTAGCACTTCATAAAACATGAGACTGGGGAAAGAGCGTGGTAATTCCTAAGCATATAACTCTGTAGTCATAAATTTGACTTTGTGTGGAATTTGGACTCTGAAAAATGGAAAATCTTTCAGAAGATAACTTACAGATCAAATTAACACATCTGGTCCTACAGGTGCACATAAATTCTGTCATTCATTTGCCAATATTTCAAACCAAAATTGAAATGTTCTTTACAGAGTCAAATTGGTAAACATTTCTTATATAATCCCTATAAGTGGTTAATTTACAAACTGGCATGCAAGCTATCCCTGTTATAAAGAAAAGGTTAAATCAGTGCTTTTAAAAAAATCAAGTGTAACAAAATTTCTTTTATTGATTTATAAGAGCAGTTGACTTAATATTTTAAAAGACTAAAAAAAGAATTGGAATGTATAATAATTTTTCAATTATAGTAGCATGATTTAATTTTGGTAAACTTGAAGTATCACAATTTGTTTTGCAATTTCTGCTTCTGCTGTTATGGCCTGCTTCTCACTTACAATTTACATTTGTGGTATTTTATATTGTCTTAATCAATTTTGGCACAACTAATTAATCATTTCTCAGTTAATTATACTGGGAAAATACAATGCTCAATATTATTCATAAAATATATGAAAGACTAATTTTACTTATAAACATAGATATAAAAAAATCCTAACTATACTATATGGAACTGGAATTCAGCACAATATTAGAAGGATATCATGCTATGAGTAATTTAGGATTGTTTAAAAAATTCAAAGATATTTTATTGTAGGAAAATGTATTACCATAATTCAGCATATGGAAATATCAAAGAGGGGAAAAATCATTGCAATGTATAATGAAATGGTAATTGAGAAATTTAAACATCTATCCCCATATATTAAAACTTAGTAAACTAGGAATAGAAATATATTTTTTTCAATATAATGAATAGTAGTCGCAAACTAATAGCCTACCTCTTATACATAAGAGTAAAGCATTTGGTAATTTATGGCCCTTAAAGAAGAATGACTTACATGTTTAGTAGAATATATCTCTCTCTCTCAGGACATGACAAGTTCCTTGAGGGCAGAGAGTAAGTGATATTTGAGTTGTATCCATATAGTAGGTATTTGATAAATATTTATTGAATGAATCAACTCTTATGCACACATATATATGCCACCATATCCTATCTAATAATAGACAAAGATTGAAATTGACCGTACCTTCGCTATACCTCCAATTGGCTAATCAGTGAGATATGCAAATTAACCACCAACCAAGATGGCAGTTAATTTGCATACATAGGCGCGAAGCGGCGGAGCGAAGACTGAAGGCGGCTCCGGCCAGAGCAGCACCGGTTTTCCTCTGGCACCTACATATTCTAGTATGTAATAAATTATATTAAATTATACAAACTGTTAAACATGTTTTTCTAATCAGGCATCTCTATTTTTCCATTTTAATGCATTTTCATCTTATCTAATATTTATACTATTTCACTTTTCCCCAATTACAACATAATGCCATTTATATATAAAATTGATGTCTGGCCTCCCAGCCATCAGCACCTGTTAACCAAAACTCTTACATCCATCCATGGATTTTCTCTAGGAA
Organism: Myotis davidii; assembly: GCF_000327345.1. Classification (NCBI taxonomy): domain Eukaryota; kingdom Metazoa; phylum Chordata; class Mammalia; order Chiroptera; family Vespertilionidae; genus Myotis; species Myotis davidii. The sequence continues at coordinate 6,090,712 of NW_006383018.1, forward strand.
GGTGAGGTCTCTCCCAAGGGGGCCTCAATGTAGCAGATGAAGATATGTTTTCTGAAGCCCTAAATAGGGGAACAAAGGTACAAAAGAAATAGATCAGATGCTGCTCAGGCTTTCAGTTTCATGTATCTTCCAGATTAGAGCCTGGGACGAAGGTACAGATGTCTGCAGATCTCTTCTGTTCAGTGTATACATTTGGCCTCATACAGTAAATATTACATTTCATGTTGACAGAATACTTTGGTAAAATTCAGATATTTGATAAACTCTGCCTTTCCCTGACCACCATCTAGTGAGCTCTCAAATAAGGAAATGAGAATAATTTGTTCATGGTCAATTTGTGCTGGTGGTATCTGGTTACCCTTTCTTTAAAAATATATATATTTTTATTGATTTCAGAGAGGAAGGAAGAGGAAGTGAGAGAGAGGAATATCAATGATGAGAGAAAATCATTGGTGGGCTGCCTCCAGCATGCCCCACACTGGGGATTGAGCTGCAACCTGGGGATGTACCCTGACTGGGAATCAAACCACGACCTCTTGGTTCATAGGTCGATGCTCTACCACTGAGCCACACCATTTGGGCTGGTTACCCTTTCTTTACTCAGTGATTCCAGTGGAGAAAAACATGCTAAGAGGCCACATGGGTTTAATGTCCAAGAGAAAATCCTTGGGCTTTCATCTTTGTCCATAGGATTCTCTGGCTCTATAAGTATACACCTGCACGGAACTTTTGACCCTTTTTTTGGTGGAAACATCACTATCTTCTAAGGTACTCTGATGAACCAAAGGTTAAAGGTAGGACAATAAGGTTTTAGTAAAAGTGAAGAAATACAATAAAATAATGTAAAACCTTGAAGGAAATTTAAGACTATAACAATTTTTTATATATAAAATTCTTTAAATTATCATCATATAAAGAGAAGTCAACAGGATGCCACCAGCTCATTGACTCCAGAGAGACCAATATCACTGATCCAAGGCTGGTAAAAAGTCAGTCTCTGGAAATTAGAATAAAATATACACTGTGGGGTTTTCTCTTCATGCAGCACGTTGCCTGATTAGTTAAACGTTTTTGATATCACTCTGTCTTCCAGAGAGTGCACTGTGTATACCCATGTGGTCATAGCAACACATGAAGCATCTCTTTTAGCAAAGGGGTTGTTGAGCTTTCTTCAAGAAAAGGTTTGCTTGACAGCAGCTCTCTGATGGGAAGTCTTACATTTCTTTCTGAATTCCACTCCGATGGACTTCCTGTGTGGCTCAGTGTGGCCTATACCATGTTAGGGCTTTAATGCTAGGCAACAGGTGAGATTCTCATACAGTAAGTTAATAAAAAGTCTTTTAAAAAAAGGATTTATTGGTATAAATATTTGTTGCACTATCGGGGTTTTATTCCCAACATCAGAAAATCTTTATCATCATCATTGCCAGTCCTAAGTAAGGAAATAAATTAAGGTTGGGAAGTAAAACATTAACTCATTAATTAAATGCCATCCTTAATTAATGACAGTGACAGATTGAGTAATATGATGAATTTTTAAATGTCCATATTATGCTTTTGGAAATGGCATTTAGGAAATAGATTTGAGGATGACATTGGCTGGAGGTTTTCTATTGGGCACTGTGCTCACTTTGGCCCAAGCTGTTTTCTTCATCTGATTAGGGACTAGTGATTTGTTTGACAGAGAAACTGTGGGACTCAAGGGAACTCACTATTCTGCCTTCAAGCTGTCTCTCCACCTTAAAGAGGAGAAGAATAATGTGAAAAGTCGGGTTCCAAGCGTTGCATTTGCTTCAGGGACTACCTAATGTACCTAAAGCTGCTAAGTTCATTTGATGGAGAAGAGAGCTGGACTTTGTCTATTTTTTTCTCAGCACAAACCAGCCTATGCTCAGCATTTTAAAGACAGTCTTCCCTTATTCAATGTGGAAATAAGTCTGAAAATTCTACTGGGACCGTGTGGTGACATCATGCAGTACAACACTGAGTTCCTTTTAAGTGGCTTGGTAGAGCTTAGGAGGGTCAGGCAGACATGCCCTGCTTTACTCTTTCATTTTTTAAAAAAATACGTATTTTTTTATTGATTTCAGAAAGGAGGGGAAAGGGAGAGAGAAGTAGAAACATCAATGATGAGAAAGAATCATTGATTGGCTGCCTCCTGCACACCCCCTACTGGGGATCAAGCCTGCAACCTGGGCAAGTGCCCTTGATCAGAATCAAACTGGGGACCCTTCAGTCCACAGGCCAATGTTCTATCCATTAAGCCAAACCAGCTAGGGCTACTCTTTCATTTTTAAATAAATAAAATAAAAACTATTTCTTTGGGAATTAACTTCCCTCACACTTACCCATCTGCAAAAGGGCAAGTGAAGAGCATTCATTTATTCATTCATGTATTCATTCAATAAATAATTGAGAATTTACTGTGTGCAACACACACAACAAATGTTAAATGTTAAATGTTAAACCTAACAGGGATATAAAGATAGGAATTCTTCTTACTTCTAAAGAGCCTTATTCCAGTAAATGGACAGATTTAATTTGAAGCCATTTAAGGAAATGTAAGGAAGTTACAGCTCTCAAATATTTATACTCATAAGCAATAATATCATAAACCATTATTTCCAAATTATCTATAATTAATTTGTATTCATGTGGGACAGGTGATTTTGATTCGTTAGTACCCTACACAGAGTCTTAACACATATTAGATTCTTGGTAAATGTCCATTGACTTGTGAGTGTGTGTGTGCACATTTACGTGTCTTACATACATACTTATGTGTATGTACAGATTGCAAAAAATTGGGTGGGATGGGTGTAGGATGAGTGGAGGGATGAGGACAAAGATAAAAGCAAGGAAGTTCAAGGTTGCTGGAAAAGTTGCCTGAAGGTGGACTTGACTCAAGGAGAACTATGGGCGGTAGTTATAAGACTGAGGTACAAGGCGAGGATTTCCTCACAGAAACGAGTCAGAAATCCAGTTACTGGGCTCAAAGCTACAAGACAGAATGGGACTAGCAGTGTGTTTGGCTCACTGCTGAGGCTCTGGGCTTTGCAACAGTGATCATTACCTCCTGCATACCTTTTTCAGACTTGGTCTGAAAGCCTGATACAGGGCTACTATTGAGGTTAAGTGGATTGTAGATTGGCAAAGACAGCTGTGGAGCCCGGCTGGCATGGCTCAGTGGTTGAGCATCCACCTATGAACCAGGAGGTGATGGTTCGATTCCCAGTCACGGCGCATGCCTGGGTTGTGGGCTCAGTCCCCAGTGTGGGGCGTGCAGGAGGCAGCTGATCAACGATTCCCTCTCATCATTGATGTTTCTATCTCTCTCTCCCTCTCCCTTCCTCTCTGAAATCAAGAAATTTTTTTTTTTTTAAAAAAAGAGAACTGTGGAATAAGAGACATAGGGATTTCTTTATCGTTGTATAGAAATCAAGTTATTTTTGAATGTGGCTATCTAGGACAGATATATTTAGAGAACAAGCCATTTGAGATGGGCCTTGAAGAATGTACATGTTTTGGACAGGTAGAGAAGGGAGAAAGGGCATTTCAGATGATGGGAAAGGCATAAACAAAGGTAAAGGGTGCGGGAGGTATGGGTTTTAAAATTCATGTTAAGGGGGAAGTGTCTAAAGAGATCAGAATTTGGGAGACAAGTATGACTTTTGAGATAGTTGAGATCCCTGGCTGCTTTCCCTGGTGCTAATGTGAAGAATTTTTACTTAATAGCTTGTTAAAAATACAGGCACCTACCTCACAGGTCTGAGGTGAGGCCTGGAACACAACTATTTTTTAATGCTTCTAAGATCTGAGGACTAGTTAGGGAAACCATTGCTCTAATAAAAAGGACTGACACTAGAGTTTTGGGAGTAGAAAAGGAAATAAAAGGCAGATGAGAGAAGGAAAGGTAAAATGACTCTGGTGTACAGATGGACACGTCCAAAAGTCATGTAATAAAGTAGGACTTGGAGATCAACGGTGATGAGGACTTTGGTATTATTTGTGCAGAAGATGGAAGTGAGGGAGAAGCCACCATGATTGGGGAATGCCTGCTTTGTGGGGATGGAAAGAATAAGGGAATAAGGACCCTGCCAAAACTGGGCATGGGATTTGATGGTTTGGAGTTGTCGTAGTCATGATCAACGTCATCACCACCATCATTTTTGTTACTACTATTATTGCTTGTGATGGTTTATTTCCATAAGTTGAGTTTCTGGAAGTAAAACCAGTCTCAGAGTTTATTGTGTTTATGATTCCTGCTACATTTTGGCATATTGGTTTCCAGGAGAACTGTACTGACTTTAAATGCCACCAGCAGTGTATAACAGTGCCTCAGTCATGCTGACTGTTAGCATTAGCAAACGACAGAGTACTGCCTTCCAAGTATATCTCTTTCTTATAGCAAAACCCACAAAGGGTAAGAGCAAAGATATTCTTGAGGGAAGAATTTGAAGGCTTTCTACTCTGAGGTCTAATAACAATGCGAAGAAGAATGGAAACCACCAACTTGGCTGTGGTGAACAGGAAGAAGTTAAGTCATCAGAGCAAGGTCCATGCAACCCAGATATCACGGGTTTTACTCCTGTTATACTTTCAACAGTTGGCTAGGCAATGTTTTTGTTTTTTGAAATTTTACCTTATCTGAAACTGAGCAGATAAAATGAGCCAATGAAGGGAGAATTTTATAAGAAGTTGGACAGATGAATTGGTAGAAAGTTTAAAATATAAAGTTTTGTTAGTCTCTTAGTAGGTTACTACTAATTTGAAAACTTTTGATGTTTTGCCTATTCTTTTATTCTGAAGTAGTTTTATCTGTTTTTTTTAAAAAAAATTATTTTTCAGCTACAGTTTACATTTAACACCATTTTATATCAGTTTCAGATGCACAGCAAAGTGGCCAGAATGTTTTTGCTATTCTTTAAAGATGTATCGACAATCAAATTGCCCCCCCAAATTGTAAACTAACTGTTACATGGTGGGCCTTTTTAGATGAGATAACACAAGCTATGTTGTGTAGCATGATTAGAGCTAAATAAGTGAATGATTATTTTCCGTGGCATGGAAAACTTATGTGCCTAGTATTTTGAAACAGACTTGGGAATGTGGCCTTAATTGGCAGGTGCAATCTATTTGTGGGACCACAGAACCATGACAGTGCCCCTTAGTCCAGAGTAGATAAGGAATTACTGGGTTATTCGGGATCTGTGCTAACAGCAGGGTCCCTATGAAAGAGATCAGAGATCCTCCCTTACCCCCTCAGAGAGTTAACCTACGAAGTAACTAAGACTGACCAGTGCAGAAAAATGCAACTCTTCACAATAAGCAAATAAAGCTGGATGGTCTCCCAAAGAGGAGCGCTAGACCAAATCTGATTGCACAGTTAAAGAACCTACATCACTCAGAAAGGGTTGGCTTGGTCATCCCAGGAATCCGGGAAATTGGAGGCTGGCAGCAGTGAGGGGGTGTGTCTGGCCTTCCTGAAAGATGTAGATGTGGGGGGTGGGTGGGGAGGTAGAGCAGGGAGAAGCTGTAGTAGTTAAACATTCAGCTTTATTTGTTCTGATTTCGAAGACACTGTGGCCATCCGGCTTCCCAGGAAGCTGGCCTTCAAGGAGAGAAGCTGTCAGGTTGTGTGATTGCTGTGCAGGCAGGTATTGTTCTCATGATAAATTGGTAAAATGGCATCGCAAATGGAGTCTTATTAGGCCACTTAGACTAACTTAGCCACCTAAACCCAATAAACTAGGCACTGATGGTAATGAGTTTATGTCCAGATCCTATCCCTTCCTTCAAACACCAAGTCGAGTGGAATCTCTGATCTTTTCAGGAAAGGGTATCTCCCTGCTCTGTCTTCCAAAGGGTGATGAAAGTACAGTCCAACACCTGGCTGACCGGCACAGAGTCAATAACCATGGAAAAGAAATGATGACTGTCATTGTCTCTCTTTCTTATGGCATTTAGTTAATTTTTCAGCTAATATTGATGGAAGCTTTAAATTGTGCCAGGTGCTGCGCAAGTGATGAAAACAACTTTCTTCCTTGCACATGTTATCAGTATACCACCAGGTATAAATATTCATGTCTATTCTTCTACTAAAATGCAAGATTCTTAGGTGCAAGTTCCATGTCCCAAGCACACCTGTGGGGCCACTTATACGGCATGTTTTACTTTCTGCCTTATCTTGCTAAAATATTTGTGTATGTTTTATCTCTCCATGAGACTGGCAGACGCCTTAAGAACTCTTTTAATACTGAATAATAATAATATTTTACATATTATCCCTTTAAAAGGTATTTTTTTGAGTAAGTAAATGAATGTTTTCATAAAAAATATCCTCTCCCTGCATGCATTGACTGGTCCATTCTAGAAATGACTGAAAACTACAACTGAAAACTATAGTAAGCAGGGTGATTTCTATGTGAAAACATGTTGTGCTAGTATGTTATGTTCACATGTCTTTACTTACAGTTTCACTACTTCTTTCATTTTAAACATACACTACCTGGTAAGATTTCAAACTGCCCAAGAAGCTGTGGGGAAACCATCATTTTATTTTCAATCACACCGTAACTTGATAAGATGGTTGGAAAGCAAGACTGATGTCAATTGGTTAAATAAAAGTATAGTAATTTGGAGGAAGAAAGCTGAAAAACAGTTTAATAGTCATCTGATGCTTTTTAAAAAATCGGGCAGAAAGGTCCTTAGAGGGCCTCCAGGCCTGCCTGCATCCTCATTGGCTGAGGACGGAAGACTTTCCTATGGGCAGAGTTCAGCAGTGTCCAGAGCACAAACCTCCCACCCCTGACCCAGGCGTGGCCCTCTCCAAGGTGCTGCCATTACAGGGGCGGTTTTCTGCAAGCTTGCACAGAAGGAAATCAGCAAACGTTTAACCCAACTTCCTAGGCTACCCTTGGGAACACAAACAACCTTTGCTCACTTAATGTATTGGCTTTAAGTTTTTTTTCAAAGAAAAAGTGCATTTTCCCCAAGTCTGAACACCCCACAGGTAGTAACGGGAACAATGAAGACAAAATAAAACCAGGACGCTTGATAGCATCCTTGGCTGACTACTTACCTACTGCTCGTTACTGACAGTAGCTAGGATTGCTTTTACTGGGTAATAATAGTGTGTGACTGTGGGGGCAGGATCGTGGTGAGTGAGTTACATGGACCCCTTTTTGTTCTGGCTGAGTAAGTGCAAACTCCAGACTGCTAAACTGTGGACTTAGGGGATGATTCTGATGGAATCATCATTTGTACTGCTGACCGGTACAATGCGTTCAGGTGAGCTGTCAGATAAGCAGCAGAACAGCACAACCACCTGGGGTCTGCTGCATTCTTCACCTGCCTGGGAGAAGTGGAAAAGGTCAATAAAGGTCATTCCATCAGAAACCTCAAGGCAAATTGAGGGCAAAATAGCTGATTCCAACTCTTAGGAGGGGATGCTTCTCACAGTCAGCCAGAGCCAGAGGCAGCTGTTCTGTCTAGTAGAGCCAAAAAAAAAAAAATGCCCTTAAAGATAAAAGGTTTGATCCCCAGAGATTGTGAATGGAAACATGAATCACTGTAATGGATCCCATTACATCTGTTTGAAACAAGTGGAAGGAATGAGTGTCCAGAACCAGGAAGGGCTGCTTTTCTTGAGCAGAGAATGGGTCCAGAGCATGGCTACTCACCGGTGCCTACATTATTAGAATCACTTAGGGAGTTTTCAAAAATATGGATGCTTGGGTCCTGCCCCACACTTTCTGATTTAATTGGTGTGAAAGTGGCCTGGGCCTTGGGCCAGGCTTGAGTTAATCACAGGTTTAGATGCTGACATAGTTGAGCAACAGTGATGCTTTCTTTCTGCTGACTAATGAAAGCAATAGTCGAGCCCACTCATTTTCTAAAGGTGGTTTCAGGGTCAGCCATAAGCATTTCCTGGGAACTTGTTAAAATATAAATTCTCGGGCCCCACTCCAGGTCTACGGAGTCAGAATTTCTGGAGTTGGAGGTCAGCATTCTGTATTTTTAGGAAGCCCTCCAGGCCATTCTGATTCATGTCAATGTTTGCCAGCCACTTTCTAAGTCCAGACCTTGATTCTCAAATGAGGTTCACAGATTGGCAGCATTTGTGTCTCCTGGATCTGTCACGTAGATCACTGGCTCAAAGAAATATTTGGTAGTAGATATGTGGTTGTAGTAAGAGCAGCTATTGTTTATCATATGCTTTGTGCTTTATTATAATTTTTTGTATCTCTGTAGAAGAACTGAGAGAGTTCATCCATCCATCTATCCATCCATCCATCCATCCATGCATCTATCCATGCATGTATCCATTTATTCAACTAATGCTATATTCTATAAGCATAGATACCAGACACAGTGCTAGGCATAGCCCCATAATCTAAGGCAGGGCTCCTCAAACTATGGCCCATGGAACACAGGTGGCCCGCCGAAAACATTTATCTGGCCCGCCGGGTGTTTTTGCCACCGCTGTGTGCATAGGAATTTGTTCATAGTTTTTTTTTTAAACTATAGTCTGGCCCTCCAACGGTCTGAGGGACAGTGACTGGCCCCCTGTTTAAAAAGTTTGAGGACCCCTGATCTAAGGATATAGCCACCCTGCCATTATAAGGCTAAAACAGATCAAAGTAAACAGTAAACTGGTGTATAATCAAATCATAGGTAAATATAAGTGCTATGAAGAAAGTAAAGCAGGAAAAGGTAAGGGGTAGTGTGACAAGGAAGTGCTGCTGGAGAAAGGGCGGTGGAAGAAGAAAACCTCTCGGAATGGGTAACATTTGAGCCAAGACATGGATGAAGCAAAGGCGTGAGCTGCTCAGCTCTTTGCGGGAAGAACATCAGGAAGGACACAGGACACAAGGCGGACACCGTGAGGGAGGGGCACAGTGGGTAGAGATGAGTTTTGAAGATAGCTGCAGGCCACCGTCCCAGAAGCCACGGTAAATCTTAACAGGAAAACGGAGCAGGGCTCCTCAAACTTCCAGGCGCCCAGGAATCGCCTGGAACCTTACCCTGTAGTGCGGAGTCAGTGAGTCCAGGGTGAGAGCGGAGTCTCTGTGTTTCCAACAAGTGCCCAAGAGATGCTCATCCTTTTGGTGTGGGGGCCGCACTTGGAGGAAACAAAAGGGTAGGGAAGTTCGGGACACAAGCGGCATGTCCAGTGTCACCAGCTGGTAAATCGCGGAGGCCAAATGTGAATCCCAGACGTCTGATCCAAAGTCCCTGCTGTGCGTCAGTTATCTACCTGATAACCTCCCTCCTGATTCACCTGCAACTGCTTCTGTGCAGGGAATGGAGAGGACCTGCCTGTGTGAGGTCCTTGTGCGCACCCTCTTGATAGAAAAGCTCTTTATCCCTTATTTCAAAGGAGAAATGAAGGCCTGGGTAACTGTGGATACTTGGTGCTGTTGCTTGTGGAGTACTTAAAAGAGTAAGATATCCCTGACATCTTAGAGACAATTGATATGGTTGGTGACCATCTTGGTGTGATATATAAATAAAAAAAACACCACACTACCCATGGGCCTTGAAACCCAATGCATCATCTTTGCAATCACTGACCCGAGGAAGCCATTTAGTCAACGGGCCCTGCAGCCACGCCCCATCTGGCCTGACCTCCCCAGATGCTCCTGCTCTGGCCCATTTGCACTTTTTCATTTGGTTCTCTTCTCTGCGTGGGAGATGCCTGGTGCTCCCAGCTGTCGATGGGCCCTGGGGTGTTAGAGATAAGTTGGCTGCATGTTCGAATCAATCAGGCTTCAATAAGGAACAGCAAAACAAACAAACAAACAAAAAGGTGGGCTTGTGTGGAGTTTGAATATTTAGCTCTGAGCTTCCTTCCTTGAAAACAAACCTAACTTCCAGCATCAAACAGACGTTCCAAGGAAAGGCTGGCTTCTTGCTTTCGCTTGTCACTTGATATTTACTGGGTCTTGCTTGCACTGAGAGGGCTGGGGGGAGGGGAGGGGCGAAGTGGGAGATGTTCTGTGTATGCATTGTACATGCCATTGCCTTGATGAATGACACGGTTCGGTTCGGTCTGTTCCCCTCCCCTTCTGTTAATTCTCTGTGTTCTTTTTCCTTTGTGCTGCACGATTAGGACCCTGCAGTGGGACACAGACCCCTCAGTGCTCCAGTTGCAGTCAGACTCAGAACTTGGGTATATGTCTGCTCTTTTGTTACTCCTTTGATTATTTCTTTGCTACAGTTGTGTTGAAATGCCGGTGCTGTTGCTGCTCTTGTTTCTCCCCTTCTGTTGAACTTCCAGTTTGATGAGTTTATTTCCTTCTGTTTGCCTTCTAAAGTTAAGCTTTGGAGAAAGTCCCTCTTTGTGGAAAATACCACAAAAAGGTGGCTTTTGATCCCCCTCCTTAATTTATATTATTGCCAAATAACACTTCCCGCTCTAAAAAAATACAAACATGCACCCACACCTCTATTTCGAGGTGGGGCACACAAGTTCTGCAATGGAAAATTCGTTTGAATTTATCTTAACCATCCTCCCCCTTTACTAACAAGTGTCCTTAAGTTAATTTTTTGTTAAAATCAGTACTAAAATGTTGTGTGTTTGGTTTCTTTTCCTTTTCACTTTTTTGGACACTTACAATAAGCATTTAATTTGAATTGAGTATGAACATAGAAAGAGTCCTATTAAGGAAAATGCATTTGTTGATTTCTTCAATATTAAGAAATCGCAAATATTTAATGATGGGTAATGTCTTCTACATCCTAAATATCATATCTTTTTTCAGATGAAAATGTATTGCCACAGGTTAAAAGATAGCTTCAGAATGAAAATGTGGTATATATGTACAATAGAATATTCTTAAGCCATAAAAAATGAAATCTTGCCATTTGGAACAATATGGAAGGACCTTGAGGACATTATGCTAAGTGAAATAAGTCAGACAGAAAAAGATAAATACCATTTGATCTCATTTATATGCGGAATCTAAAATAAAAAATGAGCTCATGGATATAAAAACATAGATTGGTGGTTGCCTAAGAGAAAAGGTTGGCAGTTGCCAAAATGGGTGAAGGGGCCCATAAGGTACAAACTTCCATTTATGAAATGAATAAGTCACGGGGATGTCATGTGCAGCATGAATGTAGTTAATAATGCTGTATTGCATATTTAAAAGTCACTAGGAGAGTGGATCATGAAAGCTCTCGTCACAAGAAAAAAATTGTAACAAATCTAGTGATGGATGTAAGCTGGACTTATTGTGGTGCTCATTTTGTAGTACATACAAATATGGAATCATTACTTTGCACACCTGATATTAATAGAATGTTATGTCAATTAGTACTCAATAAAAAATAAAACACACATGTATAACCCAGAAATTTGATTAACTTCTCTTATAGGATTGAAGTTAGCTATGATCATACATGACATGTTTCCAGTGGGATGCTTGTACCAGCTCATGCTCAAGCTCAGACTGGTGCTTCTCTTCCTCACTTTGCATTCAGTGAAATTAGCTTGAAATCTGTCATGGTGGAGTATTTACACCACAAAAATTGGCAAATGCTACAAACCAGGGCTTGCTCCCTTTTCTCCAAGCCAGTTATTAAACATTTACCAACACAACACTAGGTTACCTTAATATGTCAATAACATATCTTATTTCAGTATTTTATGAAACAACTATTTATTTTCTTTCTAAATAGAACTCAATGAATTCCAAAGTGGCTATTTATTTACTTATTTATTTTGGGTTGCTGAGATTTAGGGGCACATATCCATGGGTTTCTATCAATGTCAGTGCCTACTGTAGGTATACGAGGAACTTGAAGGGATATTTGCATATTAGGTTCAAAGCAGTCAGCCCATGTCCCTTTGTATATGCAGAAGTTCTTGGCCGACTCACAATGCTGCTAGACCAAGGAAACATTTTAACACTTTAGGTAACTGATGATATATTATTTTTTAAAAATATTACAAACTTTTTGGCAATTTAGTTATATAGTTCATTGTATTATACCAGTATTTAAATTCATATTATTTAAATAGCCAAGAAATACGGCTTAAATTGAGCAGAGAAACAATGGTATGTTATGGTTCGGGGGAACTTCAGAGTGCAGTTCTTCAGTATATTATTGTGCTTGAGAAAATGAGGATGGCACTGGCAGGGACTCTGCCTTATGCCCTCATATGAACAGATTTTCAGACAGATTGTGGCATTGCTACATTACACTTGCTGATGTGGAACAGTTAGGAATTTTCCCATTTTTATCTGTTTTCCAAGCAAAAGCTCAGTTAACTATGCAGATGAAAACTTGTGACTCTTTCTGTGGAGATGGCATATCTGTGGCTCCCACCTTGCCTCCCACATTTTAATTCCAAGTGGACCTAGTGAGTCAGAGAGAGACAGATATGAGACTTCCTGTTCACCGGGTAGCTTATCTTAGACAGTTTGGAAGGAGCATTCAGAATATTTGAGAGAGGAGATTATTTAGCCATGTTGCAATTTCAAATAGTGATTTAAGGAAAAATTTTCCTTTTCGGTAGTACTTATATACAGAAAAAGTTTGTTCTCATACATACTTTTATGAAATATACTTCAGGCTCCACGATTTTTCTAGAGGCAATTTTATTTTCTCTTCTTGATCCTGGCCATGGAATTGGATATAGCTTGCTCTGTCACTTGACTTTTTTAAAAGATAGCTTTTCTGAGTATAATTGACATAAGAAACCACACACATTAAAATATTCAAATAGATAAGTTTTAATGTAAACACAGCCATGAAACCATCACCACCATCAAGATAATGAGCATATTCATCATCCCCAAAAGCTGCCCACGCCCCTTTGTAATCCTCACTCCTGCTTCTCCCCATCCCCTCAAACAACTGATCTGCTTTCTGTGGTCAGTATATATTAGTTTAAATATCTAGAATGTCATAGGAATGAAATCATGCAATAGTTATTCTTTTGACTTCTTTCATTTGGAACAATTATTTCGAGATTCCCTGTGTATCAGTAGGTCATTCCTTTTTATTACTGAGTGGTATTTTCTTGTATGGATAGACCACTATTGATTTATCCAGTCACTTTTTTTTTATTGATTTTTTACAGAGAGGAAGGGAGAGAGATAGAGAGTTAGAAACATCGATGAGAGAGAAACATCGATCAGCTGCCTCCTGCACACCTCCTACTGGGGATGTGCCCGCAACCAAGGTACATGCCTTTGACCAGAATTGAACCTGGACCCTTCAGTCCGCAGGCCGACGCTCCATCCACTGAGCCAAACCGGTTTCAGCTCCAGTCACTTTTTGATGTGCATTTGGGTTACTTCCATTTTTTTCCCTTTAAAAATAAAACTTCATTTTTTTTTATGGACATATGCTTTTCTTTTTTTTTGTGGGGAGAGGGAGGTCATAAATAACACCAAGTAGAATGGCTGAATTATATAGTGGATGTACATTTAACTGAAAACGCTCTCCAACTCTTTTCACCTTTACACATTCTCACCAGCAGTGTATGAGAGCCTCCGTTCCTCCCCATTCTTGACAATGCTTATTTTGGAATTAAAACATGTTTTAAACCACTAGTAAAAGAGTGTAATGGTATCACATTGTAGTTTTGATTTGCATTTACCTAGTGACTACTGTTGAATACCTATGTGTGCATTTCCTATTTGAATTTTTCTTAGATGAAATGCCAACTTAAATCTTTTGCCCTGTTGTTTTTAATTTGATTGTTTGACTCTCATTACTTCTGGAGTTTTGAGAGTTCTTTATACATTTGGTATACAATCCTTTATTTGATATATAATTTATAAATATTTTCTCCCAGTCTGTGACTTATCATTTTCATTATTTCAATAGCCTTTAAGACACTTTTAATTTTGACAAATTCCAGTTTACAAATTTTTTCTTTTATGAGTCATGCTGTTGACATAATTTCAATGTTCAATTATTCCTTAAATATTTGTTAGGATACAATTTACCTGTGAAACCATTTGGATTTGGAATTTTATTGTGAGGAAGGTTTTAAAAATACAAATTCAATAGCTGTAATAGTAATGGAGCTATTGCAGTTATCTATTTTTTTTCTGAGTGAACTTTGTGTTTTTCAAGTAATATGTCCATTTCTTCTCCATTTGTAAATTCATTGGCCTAAAATTGTGTATGTAATCACTTATCTTTTAAATATCTACATGATCTTTATATATAGTTACCTCTCTCACTCCTGATATTGGTAAATTTTGTCTGACTTTTTCTCCGGATAAGAATGGCTAGATGTTTATTGATTTTATTGCCCTTCTCAAAGAATCAGTATTTGGTTCTCTGTAAAGGTACTAGAAAAACACATGTTCTTCAAGATGGTGATAGGTGTTTGAGAAAATCGGGTAGTTCTAGAGTCTTTTTATGTTGTAAAGTTATTTCCATTTGCCTAACAGAATAGTAATAGCTCATTGGCTGTTGATGAAGTAGCCTTCTTTTGGCTAATTCTCCAAGTTTTGTCAAATGTTCTTATGTATTATGCTTTGATCTCTGGTTTGAATGAATTTATAAGGTTTCCCATGTTACAATGCCCATGGGAAGTGTTTTCCTGAGAATGATGTGGGTTGTGTTCTTGAGCAAACTGAATCTTTGACTCTTCAATAACACCTAATCGAACTTTCTACAGAAATGGAAATATGGAACAGCATCTCATAGTGTGTGTGTGTGTGTGTGTGTGTGTGTGTGTGTGTGTGTGTGTGTGTGTCTATATCAAAATATAATGGTAAATGCATCTTAGAATCTGTAAATATATAACAAATTTATGAAAAACTTCAATAAAATTGTTTTTAACAGATCCAATCAAAATTTTGTCATGAGAGTGAGAGAAAGCACTTTGCCCACCTCTTAAAATACTCATGTGTTCAGTCTGCAAACATTTATTGAGAAACTGCTCAGAGCCTATCTTTTTTTCTGCCCTCAAGAATCTTGTAAAAGCAGTTATGGGATATTTTTTGTTCCACACTAGCAACTGGATTAAACAGATATATTCCTTTTTTTATTCTACTTCAGAAAAATGCATATAGCCAGTCGGTAAGGATGAATGCTTATACTTTCATACTCAATGTCTTGAATTCAATAATGTTATAGTTTATGTTAAAACTTCTATAGGAGGGTTTTAATAAATATCAATTCAATAAAAGGCCATTCTTATAAAATTTCTGTATTATTGGTGTTTGTATGTACTGATATTTGAGAAAACTTCGGAACCTTCTGTCCTGATAATTCTGAATTTTTAATTTTTTGTGTGAAGTGGGAACTTGATAGTACACCCTTCACCAATGCTGTCAAGCTCTATTATAACCATGACTTTTGACTCGTCTCTCTTCCCGGAAGATTTACTTGTGCTGTGAAAGTCAAAGCAAAGCCTTTGGCTATACCTGTAGACTGAGCCAGACTTGATATTTGCTTCTGTTCAGGAAAAATACTTTAGCTGCCAAACTAATATCTCTGCACAGTAAGCAGTAAATATCATGGAAGCGAAATAAATACTTCCTTAGATGATTTTTAAAACTGTGAACATAGAAAATGGAAACTCATCCTTCTTGATGTAATCAGAAAAGGTCACCCATCACGCTGCATCTCAATCCTTGGAGGAAAACACCCACTCTGAACAGAGATGGTAATCTAGTGTGGTGGGGGCTGCCACGCCAGGCTCACTTCCTCTGTGCGGGGCCCAGGCCCCCTTTCCTCTGGTGGTGTCCCATTCCCAACTCTAGACATCAGTCCTTGAGATGTCACGCCTTGACACCTAATTACACTAGCGTATGGTGTTAGAAGACGAAATAACCTTTTATCTTTTTTGAACACCTCTTACATACTGCAAGGGTTTCCATGCCCTTAGCTCCCTATATTCTCTTTTCTTATGGATGCAGCATTATCTCACATGACTCTCAGCGAGTGGCTCCCAGGGCTACACTTTCTGTTTTGTCTTCTTTCTGAGCTTTTTTCTTACATCTCATACAATTGGAAAACTCCTTACCACAAACTCACCCACTGACATACTCATTTTTACCCCAAAGCAGAACTTTCTATGGATTCCCCTATGTCTTCCAGTTACGCCACTCGCTTTTCTTCCCATACGGTATGGAATCTTGAAATAATCTCTAGTCTGTTATTTTTTTCTTTACCTCCCATACCAAGTGAATTGCTAAGGTCTACCCTTAATTCTTGTCCAGTCACCAAACTACAGCATTTCCTTTGTATTCCCAGTGATGTCACCTGTGAGTGCTTTCTCATCACCCTGGACCAAGTCTCCACATTGGATAGACAGTCGGTCACAAACCCTGAAATCATCTATTAGATTGTCTCCTTTGAATTAATCCTTTGCCTGGATTCTCTGTGTAGTTACTGAACCCACCCACCCTTGGCTTGTAGATTCTTTCTCAATTCCCCCTTTTCTCCACACTCAGTTTCTAAAGTCCCACACGTAATCTCTGCTTGCTCATTTGTCAAACAAGGAGATTTTGATTCCATTCTTCACACAGTTGTTATACTAATATATTTTAAATGTTTCTTTGAAGCTGTCAGTTTCTTAGTCACCTTTAGTAATTCCCCGTTGTCCACAGGGTCAAGTCCAAATTCTTTAGCCTGCGATTTGAAGTTCTCCAGTCATCTGGCCTCAGTGTACCTCTCTAATTTTATCTCCCACTGTTCCTCAACTTAAAACTTCCATCCTGAAAAACTGGTCTCTCGAGCATAAAATATGAATTTGATCTTTAGATTACAGAGCTCCCTCCCCAGAATGCCCTCCTCAGTCCTTTCCATTTGACTGAGTCCTGCCTGTCTTTCAAGACTCACATCATGCCTCTATTCCCAGTGAAACTTGCTTTGTTTCCCCAGACACATAATAATTTTCCCATTAGACTCTCCTGTCCCACTTACTTTGTGAATTCTCATGTTGGCTCTTTTTATTTGCTACCTCTCATTCTTGTTTGCTTTTTAATGTTTATGTTTGGTTTCCTCAATCTCCCCATGTTATAAGCATCCAGCATTGTGCTGGGCTTCAAAAATTGTTTAAGGTTGCTGATAATAATGTTGGCTGATGTAGGCCAGTTGTCAAGAACATGGTAGGTACGTAGAGGATTTCTGGACAAGGAAGAAAATGGTATCATTATCACTCTCTCGGTTTTAGGGGCCTCTTCTTTGAGAAACCTCAGAAATTTGTAAGTAGCACACGGAAAAAATATCTCTGGTAGTACCACTAATGTATCTTAGGGATGAAATAGTCATATGCAAATAATTAGGCATAAAACCCAGCAGGATTGAATCTGGGCCCATTGCAGACATTCTTTTATTCCTTGCCTTTGGCCTACTTTGGCATCTGGCCAAATAACTCTTTGTCTCTGGGAACATCTGTTCCTGGTTTCATCTGTTTGACTTCCAGGTCCCTTCTGTGCTCTAGAGGCTGCCCGTTATTACAATGACCCCTTTTGATTTCTTGGCTTCTGACACAAGTTCCTGAATCTGTACTTATTTACCCACACTTCACTCCTGCCACCAGGTCTAGCCAATATATCCTCAACATTTTGATTTCCACTCATTGAACACGTTGAGATTTTATTCAAAGACCAATATTGAGGGTCTTCTGTGATTTACAATTTCTAATAGTTGAAGTTTCTCAGATGCTTGAGGTATACTTCTATTCTGGCTTTGCTATGTCTTCACAGAGGCTCCTGCACAATGACATTAAACAAAATTCTACTAATGTCAGGCTCAGTAACAGAGGATTAGCTGATGGTTCCGTGAAGTTCTCATGGCAACCACCTTGCTTAAAGTTTTCGCTACCTGAAGCCAGTTCTCTGATAATGGAGATAGTACAGCAGTGTTTATGCAGTTTTATTCACTTACCTTATTGTATATAATTAACTGTGGTCTGAAATTAGAGCAGTTTGAGTTGCACTGTATCTAACCAACTCAGGAGGCATTTGATGATGCTTATGACCATGGTGAAGACACGCTCAGGTTCTCTTTCATGTGCCTTGGGAAGCTTTTAGGTGATGCAGTCCCTCTTGAACCCTTCTCCCAGGGTCAGAATTGGTTACTGGTTGGGGCCAATGGGCATCAATGAGGGTTGATGTTCATTACAAAAACCTTTCTTAGCTCCCAAGGTCAATTTTGCCTCTGAAGAGTAAGAAAAATTAAGCATAAGCCAACTGAATATCCACATGCAAAAGAATGAAATTATACCCCTACTTCACTCCATATGCAAAATTAACTAACAAATAGATCAAAGACTAAATGTCAGAGCTAAAACTTTGGAGAAGACATAGGTGTAAATTCATGATCTTAAATTAGGCAATGGTTTCTTAGATATGACACCAAAAGCATAAGCAACCAATGAAAATATAGATAAATTGATTTCATTAAATTTAAGACTTAAGTACCTCAAAGGACACCATCAAGAAAGTGAAAAGACAACCCACAGAATGGGATAAAATATTTGCAAGTCATATGTCTGCTAAGGGTCTAGTATCCAAAATATATGAAAGTCTCTTACAACTCAGCAATAAAAGACAAATAACCCAATTTTAAAATGGGCAACAAATTTGAATTAGGCATTTCTCCAGAAAAGGTATACTGGCTAGGGCTGGGAACCATTGTATGGTACTTACCTTGGAAGCATGATCCTTTCAGTGTGTCCTGATAATCTACGCCTGGCTGCTTCCCAAGAATCCTTTCTCATGATTATAAAATGGGCATGTGCTTGGACCTCTACTTTATTGTGTTGTAAGAGTGTGCCTCAATCAGTGGATGATCATAAGGCATCAGGAAAAAGCAGGAGAACAAGGTCAACAATACAGTTTTTAAAAACATGGTCCTTGGTAGTGTTGGACAGAGCCAAGGCCTAGGTCTGTCAATGCCTTTGCCATTTTGAGCAAATGAGAAAACTTAGGCT
This sequence comes from Myotis davidii, assembly GCF_000327345.1. Classification (NCBI taxonomy): domain Eukaryota; kingdom Metazoa; phylum Chordata; class Mammalia; order Chiroptera; family Vespertilionidae; genus Myotis; species Myotis davidii. The sequence continues at coordinate 6,109,631 of NW_006383018.1, forward strand.
CAGTGATGTTTTATAATCTGTAAAATTGGAATATGATGTAAAATTTTAAAAATAAGAATAAAACAAGATAATATATGTAAAGTGTTGACACAGTTACTAAAACAAAGTGTTTTCTAATTCTTTTGCGGGAGGCTGCATGGAGGGCTGGGGACCCAGCCTGACCCTCCTTTACACTCTGGTCCAGGCTTCTGGGTGAATAGGCCCACGTGGCTTGGGCTGCAGTCATGCTCATTGGGCCTGCAGAGACAGCCAGCCGGGCTTGCTCTCCCAGCCAGCCGTGGTTTGTTTGTGTCTACTTTGTGTGCATCTGAGATCTTACCTCAGTTGTTTCAGTAGCTCATAGAAAAGAGGAAGTTTGTGTTTCCCAAGAATGCTTGGGAAATTGTGCATAGAAATTCCTGGCTGTGCTATGCATGTTCTTTCATTTTATTATGACTGCTACTAAAAAATAAATGCAGTGAGCCTGTGCCATCTGCTAGTAATAATTAAAAACAATAATGTGAACAGAGCGTGCTTCCACTAGTTCTAGAGAGCTAGAAATGTGTGATTTGGGATAAATTATTATTTCGTCTTTCTCTTTTTCCCTCTGTCTTTTACACACATACTGTCTACCTGTACATTTTTAAGAAATATAATAGGATATGTTCAATATTAATACTAAATGTATATGCAAAAATATTGTTCTAGAAACTGTCATAAGCTATGTCTGTAAATTATGTATATATGTATACATAATTTTTACGTAATATGTATGTGGTTCATATACATTACCCATAACCATCCTAATAGTAAGTGCTAGTAATATCTCCATTTTACGGATGAGGAAACTGAGGCCGAGAGCGGTTAGATAACTTGTTCATGGTCACACACACAGCTAGGTGGTGTGGCTAGTGTTTGTGTATGTGGCCACCAGACTGTTCTGCCTCCATGATTGTATGTTTCCTGGGTGATTCAGGAGGCACTTCAGGCTTTTGCAGTAACTCAGAAATCACCATTGAGAGCCTTAGGTAGGAGTTAGGTTTTAGTAGGAAAAGCACAGACCAGGATTCAGGCCGACAGTGTTTCTTAAGTTCCTCATCTATAAGCTGGAGGTGATGATAACATTTGCCCATACACCTCATAGAGGTGAAAGACATCTGAAAACTCTTCAAGTGCTACATAAATATTCAGACATTATTTTTTACATGGTCACAGTTCATTTGGGAATTCCAAGGTAGAACTTTATCACTGTTAGCCAGTGGCCTCTTCACTCCTCTGTGCTACATCAGGGAGTCTTTAAACAGATTCACATGCTGTTCTGTGTTAGTTACTTTTCTGGAGAAATGAAAGGTGTTATACTCCCCCTTGGAATATCTTCTTATTGTTGTCACAGAGAACATGTTACTCCATCTCTCTTTTCTTTACATTTGAGAAGCATATTTTTCTTTTGTCCCTTTTACCTAAGAGACTAGAATTTTATATTACAAATGAAAATTCCCTTTATGAATTTAAATCAAGCAAATTCAGAGATGCTCACAATGGAAGGGGTCTTACCTGAGCTGGACCAAAACCTTTGTTTTATAGATAGAAAAACCAACGAGTCAGCATGAGGGTCCCATCTGACATCACCCAGCAAATTAGGGCCAAAGTGGGCCAAGAACCCAAGTGTCTCGAAGGTCCGTTCTACTGGCTTACCCTGACCCTTGTACTGGAAACTGAGGGTATTGGGGGTTTGATGTAATCCTTTGTTTTAGTACTGATAGCTCTTCTGCATGGAATGGTTTCCCTCTCTAAGCATGTGTACTTTGTTACTTATAGGCGGAGACTACACAAACTGGGAGTGTCGAAGGTTACCCAGGTGGATTTCCTGCCCCGGGAAGTAGTATCCTACTCCAAGGAGACCCAGACTCCTCTGGCTACACATCAGTCTGAAGGTGAACTATGTCTTTTGTTTACTTTAAATATTATCTCTGGAGGAATTGCCAGGGAGGCCCATCCTTCTTGTTGATTTCATAGTTTACCATACGAGACCTTTACAGGTCACTAACTTAACGACATGCCAACGCTTAAGTCTTCTTTGTCTCTAGAGAGGGAATCCAGTGGTTCTCTTCCAAGGGACCCATGAACTTTAACATGGATAACTTAGTGAGATTCCCACTTTATCAAAACTGTGTGGGAGGCAGGGGGGATCATCAAAGGGTGATATAATAGAAACTGTTCTGAATGTTATCAATACGAAGAGTGTGTACATTAAGGTGCATCATTTGCAGGAGTCCGCCAACTATAGTCTACCACCTGTTCCTCAAAATAGTGTTTTGGAACACAGCCACGCCCAGTTGTGCATGTTGATATGGTTGCTTTTTGGCTACTATGGTAAAGTTGAGTAGCTGTGACAGAGAATTTATGGCTCACAGAGCCAAAAATTCTTTACTGTAATCTGCTGCTTTACAGAAAAGCTTTGCTGACCGCTGATTTGCTTTGCCAATTCAGAAGACAACACATAGTTTCTTACCATTATTTAAAAAGCTTTACAAATGCAAGCTTATCAGAGGTGCATGGGAATTGAATTCACGCTCCTTCATACATACCAGAAACATCGAGTGGAAAATTTGCATTCAAATCTCGGTGGATAAAAAATATTTATATATATGAATAAGAGCAGTTAAAGCTGATAAATCAGAATGCTCCCTGGGAGTAAAAATTTACACCAAAGCAGAAGAGGGACCCGTATGTACTTACAATAGGATAAGCACAGATTGCATTGCTCGAGAACAGCAATATTGTTAGAGGCAAGCACATTCTTTTTTTTTTCTTTTCTTTTTTTTTCTTTATATTGTTTTTGCTGTTTGGTGTGCTAGAATTCTGGTTTTACTGTTGTTATGTAGTCAATACTGTACAAAAGCTGTGAGAATGAAAAATGGTTCCTATTTCCTGCATGGTTTACAGGAAATACATAAATCAGTGCAGTTTGGTTTGTGCAAGCTACAGAGTTTTTCAATTTCGGTTTTAAACACATGATGTCAAAAGCAAAGTGAAATTGATGCCTACAGGCCTTCTGAGAACCTTTCCTGGGTGATTCTTTGGTAACAGGGACTCCATTTTTCAAGTCTGATATTGAAAGTTTTTAGATGCAAACAAGTAGCTCCCTCTGGTGGTGAAATGTTAAACCACTGCAACAAATGTAAGACCTGTATATTAATGTGGCAGGAAAGACAAAGTTAGAAAAGTCTTGGGGAGCCCATCTAGTCTATCCTTGGGTGTCCAGCAGATTGGGAAGATTCATTAAAAAAACAGCCTCACCACCCAACCCAAACATTTGTTTGAGTTCATTTACTGCCAGAGGTATTTGCAGGCTGTAGCCTGAGGTATGTTTACCTAGCCCCAAATTTGACTCATAATATAAAGTTATACAACTGAAATCAGAGAAAGAGTGAACTCTTGTTTTTTTAATGTGTAGGCTTCAGATATTGGGAAAGGTACAGAAATACTTACCAGGGAAGATAAATTAAGGATGAACAGGCATCCACTCTAAACTTTTAAACTGGGCACATCAAAAGGAAAAGCCGGTGCATTCATTTTATGACTGCAGAGAGAGCTTGGGAGCCCTCATTACGCTGCGGTCCAAGCAGCGGGAGAGAAGGCATTTATTCCTTAGATATTGGCAGAAGTCTGCTCTGTTTTGTTAACAAGACTCTTAGAGTGTTTTGTGGTGATGGGTGTGTCAGTGGTTCAGATTCCACAATACAGACTTGAATTCAAAACTAGCTGCTGTTGCTCTAGACATGGAAACAATCCCCGAAGAGTTTAGACAGGAAGAGCTTTAGATTTGG
>NW_006383018.1:6113453-6115359 GCF_000327345.1 Myotis davidii
CCTCTCACCACAGATGATTCCTTGACCCCTGCTGCCTGGAGTCGCCCAGCCACCTGGCTGATGAAGGAGCCCGGGGCTTGCCTTTCACCTGCTCTGTGAAGAGAGATGGCAGAGGGAGGGCCAGGGGCAGCAATGGGAGAGCAGGGGCAGCAAGGATCTACCATGAGGCAGATTTGAGTTGGCTTCCACTTTGGGGTCTTGAGCCATGACAATGTTTTCAATGGCAACTGCAGCCTTTCAGAGGCAGGAAACAATGAACTACTAAATTCATGACAGAATGAGGCTCTCGAATGGATCCTCTTTAAAGCTGTGGTGTATATAAGACCTGCTTTAGTTCATTATTGCCCATAGTGTATGAAGGAATGATGATTATTTTTTTAAAGTCATTAAGCGACTATGGGAAATTTAATATATTCAAACTAATGATCTCAGAGCATTGATCTAATGGAATTCTTGTGCATTTGGTTTTTTACATGTTCTCGTGTTATTCTTTAAAATGAAAAGGAAGGTATTTGGGATTTGCCCAAGCTTAACTCTTTTCTCCGCTGTGTACTAAAGTGAATAGTCTCTTTAATTTGTGATCATAATGGCCTGTTAGGAGAAACACTCCAGAGAACAATTTAAACCAGGAAGATTTAGGAATGACATCTGCATGAACTTTTTTTTTTTTTTAATACAAGTTTAGACCTTCCCTCTCTGCTTATAGGTCATTAGCTGCAGAGAAAGAGGCTGAGAATAGGAAACACCGATATGGGGGGTGCAGGATCTCTATACCCCACAGATATTTTAAACACATGCTTTTTATTCCCAAGTAGTAAGAAAGGAAAAAAAAAATATGGTTCCTTGCCAAACTACCTCTGCCCTGCCTGTTATTAATATCTCCCTTTACTGACCATGAGGTCCTGATATTAGTTAGGAAGCCAGTCTTCTGCTTCCTAACTAAATTATAGTGGGCAATAGACATCCAACAAATGCTGCTGAATGACAAAGATGACCCCAGGCATCTTAGAAGCTCCAAGTTCAATAATGACCACTGAGAGAAAGAATTAGTAACTCACTTAGAAAGATGCAGACCATTCTGGAGCGGGGAGGAAGAGGAGGAGGAGACTTATATAACCTGCTGATAGTTTTGAAGAATTCTCTGACCCTCCTCTCTCTTCATGATATCTTAAAAATTGGAACTTAGTGACCACATGTTGGTCACCCCTCTTTTTTCATTTCCCTCTCATGCCCCATTTCTTGCATTCAAGAAAGACTGATTTTCTTGCATTTTCCAAGGTGCTGTGCAGCCTCATGCCTCAACACACTTACACATACTGTCTCCCCACCAAACTGCACTGGCAGCCACTTCACCGTGGCTGAGCAGAGAGTCTTGGGTGAGAAGACCTCCCTGAATTGTAGAGAATTCTTCCGGGTGAATGATTACATCATAGATTTTCCTCCATGTCCAAGGGCATCTATAATGCTTGTTAGATGGTTAGACAGAAGCAATGTTGAACCCTCAGCAAGGCAAATCCAAAATAAAGCTCATCCTGTCATCATAGAGGCAGGGTGGAAAGCCCCTGGGTTTTCCCTTCTTAGTTAATAGTTCATATATCCATTGGGATATTCATTCCTTTTTACCCTGTCTTCATACTGCCCAGAGGACTGCCAAAGACCATGTATGACCTCCTTGTTAGGGGTCTAGACCTCTGCTGCTCCCCTCTCTTTCTATATGAAGTGAGGTGCTGGGGTCCAGCCCCAGCAGGTCCAGGGGTCCCCAAAGGTGTGGACAGAGTTGGCGAAGAAGGAATGGCACGGAGACAGCATTCAGATGATCATCATAGCAAGGTTCTCTAGCCAGGTTCTATGTCTAGGTTCTTCAGTCAGGTTCTGCAGGTTCTTCAGCCAAGTTTTGTAGCCATGT
>NW_006383018.1:6115450-6116801 GCF_000327345.1 Myotis davidii
CATGTTCTCTCCAGCGAAGTTCTTCTGGCTCTCGGTTCTGTGTAGGTTCTATCTTCTAGGTTCTGTTTCTATGTTCTGTTTCTAAGTTCTGTGTCCTAAGTTCTGTGTCCTGTTGTCTTGTTGCATCTGTATTTATTCCAGTTGATTCTAATCCTATCAATCTCTATTCCAAAGGTTAGGGCGTTTCTTATCTCCATTCCAGGGAGTAAAGAAAAGCATGATTGTTCGTAGTTAGTGATTAATTACCCGCCTGGCACTTAGTTAAGGGGTTTTATTCCCTCCCTAACTTCAGGGGAAAATCCCTACCTGGGGAAACAACCCTTCTCGGAGAGGTGACCTTGGTTAAAACACATAGTGCCAAGAAGGTGAGCAAACATATTAAGAACAGTATGCCATATATGCCAGGTCCCTTGAAACAGCAAGGATGGACCGGCTCCCGGCAGTGAGGAGAGACCAACATTAAGATTTGAGTTCTCAATTGCCCCTGGCAGTTGAATTTAAAGCTTCCTACACCTTGGTGGCCCCAGGAACATACTTTTATAAAAAATTGCCAAAGGGCCTGGCCACATGGCTCAGTGGTTGAGTGTCGACCTATGAATCAGGAGGTCACAGTTTGATTCCGGGTTAGGGCACATGCCTGGGTTGTGGGCTTGGTCCCCAGTTGGAAGCATGCAGGAGGAAGCCCATTGATGATTCTCTCTCATCATGGATGTTTCTATTTCTCTCACTCTCCTTTCCTTTTTGAAATCAATAAAAATATGTTTTCAAAAATTGCCAAATGAAGGAATGTTCCAGAGAATCTAAGTGGAAATATTTATTTGGAACCTTAAATTTGTAATCAGAGAGTTCAAGCCATTCCTGAAACACCTGGAGATGACTTGGGAGAAAACAAGTGGTGTTATAACCTGACTCCAGCTCTTCAATTGGCTCCCATTTCCTGGACCTGTTATTATGTAAATCAGTCCAAGGGTGCTGAGTGCAGTGCTGGGTAAAGCGAGAGAAATCTGCTTTCCTTCGTGTTTGGAGATAAGCCATGGTGGCATCTGGGCTGCAAATTAAAAATCCCTAGTGAAGAGGACACACACTAATCTTATTTTTAAGCCTCTGTTCCTTAGATAAGAACTGACACTATTCCAGGGAGAGATTGACATCTGCCATTTTTTTGCTTCCTTGAAATATGCCTGCTATTTCCCCTTTGACACCGGTTTAAAGTGTTAATCCTCTTAGGACAAACTGTAGCGCCGTGGGCCCATGTTAATAAGGGCTGGGATTGAGGGATCCTCTCCCAGGAGATTAGTTTTCTTTAGACATGTTAATCTCATATCAGGGCAAGTCTCTTGAAAGACCCTCC
>NW_006383018.1:6116820-6131467 GCF_000327345.1 Myotis davidii
ACCCCCACCCAAAAAGCTATCTAATGAACATAGACACTTCAGGCATTCTTTTTTAAGATAGTATTTATATGGAGTAGTTAGAATGTTCTGGTTAAAAGAACACCCACCAAAACAAAAACAAAAACCCACACAAAGATCGTTTTCCCTCTCTCTGAATCACCTTTTCAGCTGTTAGGAGAGCTTTGATGGTTTAATTCTTGATTTAGGCTAGAAAATGAAATGATATCGGCCTTGATGTTAGCCAGTCTTGATATTCCAGAGGAGAAGCCTTTGGGTTCAGTGGCAAATTAACACCTATCCCTCAAAAGAATAATAACATAATGAAGTGGCTACATTATTGCTCAAAAATCTAAGGACTTGTTCTGTGCTTTCCTTTTAGAGCTATTTGTCCAATTTGCCACAGACACTATGGGCATCACCGGATCAGCTGGATTATAATTTCTATGTAGTATGGCCACTTAAAAGTAGAAGCCTTTTTTGAGTCACTTGGTAAATGAATTAAATAAGTACATGGAAATGTTGAATGTGTTGCCTGCAAAAGCCAGAACAGCCCACCAGGCAATATGGCTCTTAGCATAATAGAATTTAGGTACTTGCTATATATTTGGAGTTGACTGGACCACTAGACCCATAGAAACTTTCCTGAAGTAGCAGGCCTCTATATTTTAAAGATTTTCCTCCCATCCTCTAGCCTACCTATGTCTTAGCAAAGTATTGAAGGTACCAATCCAGATTACTCTGTAGGTCCTGCTGGCATGACGCTCTGTGTTGAAGGTAAGATTATCAAGGTCTATAAATAGAGCCCAAGAGCTGGCTCAAGCCTGATAGAAGATGAAGCTGCAAAGAGAAATGAGGTGGGTCTTCTTTGTCTGTCAAGCAAGGCTTCATGTAGAATATGGTTTGGGGGTGCTCCCAGGCCTCTGTATTCTCCTCAATATTTAATTTTCTGTTATTTCCTGGTCTGCACTGTCACTTTCATATAAATGAGCTGGTGGGGCTGCATTTTACAGAATAGTCAGGATCCCACAAAATTTTAAATTTGGGTTTGATTCTGGCAGACATTTACATAGACATTTATCATAACCAGAGAAATTCTCTGGACCTGTGCCTTGAGGTAAAATACAGAGATTTAAGCTTGTCATCTCTTCTTTAAGCTGTCCAGTCCCATTAGAAGCCACTACCTCACCCTAGCATCTTTAAATTCTTCATGCCATTCACATTGTTCAATGGCAGTGACAATTTGATCCCTTAAATCCTTCTTTTCAATGGGCACTTCATTAAAGATCACCACAGAAGAAAAAATTCACCTGGCTATTTGTTACAGCTGACGGGTTCCCATTCCTGAACTCTAACTGCATTTTCATTTTCTTTAGCCCCTGTTAGGGCAAATAACCAACAGCAGTTCCCCAGGTGACTGTCTCCTAGCACCACTTTCTGTACCAGTTGGGGTTCGTGGTTATCAACAGTAGAAACTAACTCTGGTTAACTTAAATAGAAAAGGAATTTGTTGGAAAGATACGAGATACTTGATAGAATTGACAAAAAGTTAGAGAATTAGGTCAGGATAGAGAGAAGGCAGCCCTAACCCTCAATGGGACTGTCTGTGGAGATAGGGCTTACAGGAGGTAATTAAGGTTAAATGAGGCCATCAGAGTAGAACCCTAATCTGATAGAATGGGTGGCCTTAGAGGAGGAAGAAGAGAGACCTGCCTTTCCCTCTCCACGTGCATGCACCTAGGAAAGGCTATGTGAGGACGCAGTGTGGGGGAGTCAGCAAGCCAGGAAGAGAGCTCCCATGAGAAACTGTATTGGCCGGTAACTTGATCTTGGACTTCCCAGCCTCTAGAACTCTGAGAAAATAAATGTCTGTTGTTTAAGCTACTCAGTCTATGGTATCTTGTGATGGCAGCCAAGCAGACTGGGACAGCAGCAAACACAGCAAGGTCATGCCATGAAACCTGGTCAGCCTGGTAAGACCTAAACCTCCTGAACTTCCCGTCACTGGACAGTCATCATTACGCTCAGGATTTAAACTCTACTCACTGCTGCCTTTCAAACCTCTCCCTCTCCCAGCACCTTGACAGTGCTCCCTCGAGATGTAAAGAGCCATGAGGAAGTCCAGTCGGTAGGCCGAGGGCACATGCCCTGCGTTAGCTGTGAGGGGCCAGGTAGAGGAATAACTACCCTGCCCCCGCCTCTGTAATCTTAGGGGAAGCTATGACTTCACTTTGACCTAGTTTGGGATACTCCCCTCCAACAAAAGTTGTTCAGATGCTGGGCAGCCCCCCAAAATGTAAAAATGCCCACTCTGGTGTGAGAAGAAAAAAGAGTAGGTAAAGAGAAAAATTATAGAAATTATATTTATTATGTGCTTGGCACATTCGTGTATATTACTGCACTTGTAGTGTGGCTACAGAATTTACTCACCTTATAAATCAGAAGTGCAGAGAGAAGGCAGCTCTTATTTTGTCCCCAGTTGCCTACAATACTACTGGCTGTCAGAGAATATGGGGAAAATGTACAAAATAAACAACCTTAGCACAGTCTCTTACTTTATGTTAAACAGACTCAATTGGTACGTTCAGTTAAGATTAGGAGGAAATGCTCAAATTCTCATGGAACTTCACTCTCAACTATTTCTCTCCCTAAGGTCACGGCCAAGTATAGAGGGGAGAGAGGGAAGGTTTACATGACCTCGTGGCCCTGGTGGAGTCGAGAGGGATTAGAGGTACTCTGGCCTCATGCCAGTCCTCCCCAGTGTGCTGGCTGACTTCCGCGCTCTCTGAGATGATGTTCTCTGCCCCCCTGGGCACTGGCACCCTGGCACCAGTGCTATAGCATGCAGCTGGTGAGCTTGTGGCTATTCTTTTGGCTTGGCAATATTCCTAGAGAACATGGACCACTTCCCTCTTGATGACTTAGTCTCCTCCCAGCTTTCATTGTCTCCAGACTTTGATTCAATAACCTAGAAGTCCATGCCCAGTCCATGTCACATAATCTCTTATTCCATCATAGTAGATCCCCTGGCTGACTGGCTCTCAATTCAGTGTCCATGCCTCAGATGATCCAAGGGAGGCTCAGAAGCACTTGCCAGTAATCTCTTTCTTATCATGCCAACCGACTCCAGTGAGGCTGGGTGAATGAGGCCTGTTGCATAATGCTCTCCTCCTAGATTCCCAAACAAGGAATATGGTTCAAGGGCCCCTGTGTTCATTTCTCTTCTCAGTTATCTAACACTCCACCATTCCCAGTGCTTCTTTCCAGAAAGTGGAAATCCAGATACATCTGAAATTCCTCTCTTCTCCTCCCTAAATGCTGCTTTTCTTGACACTTATCTGAAAATAGATCAAGCCCCTATTAGGGCAAATAAGCAACACCAATTCCCCAAGTGACTGTGCTCAGATATTCTGTACCATAGATTTGGGAGAGCAGGCAGAAGGAGTGATCTTTATGGTTTTTTGACATTCTAACTGGTAAGGAAAAGGAATTTGGAATATCATTTTTACCTTAATTAAACCTAGCTCTCACCCTACTATGGTATTCCAAAATCCAGTTTTTGAGAAGGGAGCTGAATCTTTAGGTGTTTTACTTTCATTATTTTGCATCAGATTCTAGCAAATTCTGTGGCAAATGAATGCCCTAGATCAGGGGTGGAGTGTCTTTTTTCTGCCAAGGCCCATTTGGATATTTATAACATCATTCGCGGGACATACAAAATTACCAACTTAAAAATGAGCCTGCTATATTTGGTCAAACATTTAGTTAACTCACCCCTAATGCCTTGGCAGGGCGAGACTAAATGATTTCACGGGCCTTGTATGGCCCATGGGCCAGATGTTCCCCACCTCTGCCCTAGATAGACTAGAGTGAAGATCATTATGTTCAGAAAGACAAATTGAAAAGCACATTAATAATTTTCAAATATAACTCCCACTGTACACCAAAATGAAGAGGATGTTGTTTCTGTTCATTGCTCCTGATCAATGATAGAGTCAAGAAATATCAGGATTAAACAACACTAAGGGGTACATCAAATCTTTTATTCCTTTGAGGATAATAGTTTATATGTTGACTAACTCAAGAAGTATGTAAAGGTTCCATTTCCAACATGGCAGCAGGGGACCTTGTGGATCTTCTTTCCAGTAAAACGAGTGAAAAAAATATTTTTAAAAATATTTAAAGTCTCTGGAAATGGTCCCAGGGGCATACAGAAAATGGAAAAAAAAATTATTCAAGAAATCTTGCTAAAGCTTGGTAAGAACAGAGTCAGTGAATGGTGTTTGAACTACAGCTGGCTCCCTCTCTCCCTCTCAGCTAGATGCAGACTTCACTTCAAATGGGTGCATCAAAGAACAGAGAGATGCCTCTTCCCCCAACTTCCAGTTGGTAGGCTATGGTATCTTCCTGGGAGGGGCAGGACATTAGCATTTCCATTTCTGCCCATGCTACCTGTTTCAGAGCCTAAATTCCAAGCAAGTGCAGCTGAGACCTGGGTATTCTCCACTTCAGTCCAATCCTGACTTGAGGGGTGGGAACTTTACCTTGGGTTCAGCATGCAAAAAATACTGGAGCCCCAATTACCCCCACCCCAAATTCTTATGTGATGCGGAGGTTCTATTCAGGGAGAGGCAAGCCTAATCAATTAGAGGCTACCCAGCTTCTAAAGTAGGGATATCACTCAGAGAAGTGTGCCCCTGTCCCCTCCCCCAGCTTTAGAGTCCTGGCTCCGATTTTGCCCAGGGGAAGAAGCAGTCCGTAAAAAAAGCTCAGAATCTCTTCCCAATGGCTCATAAAGAGTTTGCAGTAGAAAAAGGAATTGGGAAAGCATTGGGGGGGAAATGGAGAAAAATCCTAAGATGCAGAAAATATTGCGTGTGAAGGTAGCATAGAGTCAAGAAACTCAGACGGTAGATGATAAGTTTTCCTAAAAAATATGACAGTATGAGGTTACCCATAATAGAAATATGTTATATTTTGAGGATCAACTGAAATCTACTGGCAGTGACTATCTAGATAAGCGGTTCTCAACCTGTGGGTCGTGACCCCTTTCGGGGTCGAACAACCCTCTAACAGGGGTCGCCTAAGACCATCGGAAAACACATATATAATTACATATTGTTTTTGGGATTAATCACTATGCTTTAATTATGTTCAATTTGTAACAATGAAAATACATCCTGCATATCAGATATTTACATTACAGTTATGAAGTAGCAACGAAAATAATTTTATGGTTGGGGGTCACCACAACATGAGGAACTGTATTAAAGGGTCGTGGCATTAGGAAGGTTGAGAACCACTGATCTAGATGGTTGTATTGAGGATTCTGAAACCCCATTCTACCTCATCTCAATTAAAGATATCTCCCAGGGGCACGAGATGGGAAGCAAGCATTCCTCTTATTAGCAAACACTGGTTGAAGCTATTTTTGAAGCAAGACTGCAGCAATGAGGATCTCAGAGATACCATTCACATTTTATAATATATAGACTATGGAATAGCTCTTTTGAATACTTTGCTATTTAAAGAAATTCCCCAATGTCCATTATTTCTATTTGCTGATTTTTCTGTAGTCTATAGTAACTAGCATTAAAACTCTTAAATAAAAATGAGATATATTTGGAGGATAGTAAGAAGGCAAAAAACAAACGATTTCAGGGAAAGGGAACTGCAAAAGTAGAGCAAGGGATGGCAATCAAAACATAGACAAAGAAAGATGCTCAGCTTCTATGGCATAAAGCAAACAAGCAAGCTGTAAACAAATAACTAGTCAAGGACTTGGAAGTGAGGCCAGGAGAGCTCCATTGGTCTGCATATGCTTTAGACAGGCAAGGGGCTTAAATCTGGGACATTCAGTTGAAAACACTGGAAATTCAACTCTACGACCCAGGATTTATGGGAAGAGGATGGGTCCAGAAAGAAAGAGCTTCCTTCCAAACTCCTGACTCTTATGCCTTTATTTTCTTCGAATGGAAGTGGAATTGTAGAAAGCTTGGTGGACAATAATTATTGGCCAACATTTCTTAATTGGATGTAACTAATTTGTCAGTGGTCCTAATCATTGGAAATTTTGTCTCTTGACACTACTGTCACCCCCAGATCAGTTAGAAGTAGTGACATAAGTAAGAATGTTTGATCTGCCACATATGAACTGCTCCAGGGTCTAGAGGAGGGATGGAGGGGAAGGTATAAGTTCAGTTTTGCTTTCATAGTTAGTTACAATTGCTGATTTATCCCTTTTAGTAGTAATGATGAGAGTTTGGCCTTTGTTTTATTCCTGATCTTATTTCTCAACTAGAGGCCCCGTGCTGGGGCATGGGTGTGTGTGTGTGTGGGGGGGGGGTCCCTCACACAGGTGCATGATTGGGGCTGGGGAGGGACCGTGGGCAGTTGGCCAGCGGGGGAGAGATTGTGGGATGGCTCCAGGGCATGTCTGGCCCATCTCACCTAGTCCGATCGACTGGACCCCAGCAGCAAGCTAACCTACTTGTCGGAGTATCTGCCCCCTGGTGGTCAGTGCACATCATAGCCACTGTCGAATGGTCTAATGAATGGCTGGGCACTTAGCATATTAGGCTTTTATTATATAGGATTAATTCAGAACATGGACAGGAAATAGTGGTGCTATTGATTTGACTCTTTGAAACCCTGGCATCTTGGTGCATAGTCTAGAAATTGAACCCAAGCCTCCTATATGGTAAGAGAATTCCATCGAATGTACTCCCCATGTTTTCTTCAGTATGAAGTTCAGTTAGTGTAATACTCCTGACCTCTTACCACTCCTATACTCATCCACCCTACCCCTCAGCCTCCATCTCCAGAGGAGGTACAATGACTTGTCTCAGGCCAGCTCCACTTTTTTTGTGGGAGAGTGAACATACCTGTAGCACAGAAGTTGCCTTCTCCTCTTCTTTGCCATTAGTCATATTCAAGTCACTCAAGCGGGGAGGCCTGTCAAGTCTTGCCTTACCTGTGAGAAGGTAGGTAAATCTGCCTAATTTGGGAAGTCAGTTAACAGGTTCATTTGGCTTTCTCAGTAGACTATATTCTCAGCCAGTCTTTTTCCATGATGAAAGTGTTGACCTTGCTCCATTTTTATCTTTATCTTATTTTTCATTTGAGTGCTATCTATATGATCCTCTAAGAATCTCAATAAGATATCAGTTCTGGAAAGATGAAAAAACTGAAAATAATATTGCTAACCCTAGGTAATTTGACAAAAACGAGTATCTGATGTCAAGGGGAGAGATTTACATTCTACCTTCTAGTTGCAAGGAAAGAGCTCCTTTACAGAATAAAGTCAACTTAATGTTGAGCCCTGAACTCCTTTTAATTCTCCATAAATGTGTGTGAGTGCTGGAGTTGTGTGTGGCAGATCCAGGGAGGCTGTTGACACTTGATAACTTGTTAAAAAATGAAATAAACAAAAAAAACCCAACTTGATCACTATCATCCTAGAGCCCTAACAAGGAATAAAATTTCCTATAAAATTGTCAGCACATTATTCCAGTTTTGATAATTTAGATCGTTCTGTTGCCGAAAGCATATATCTGACTAAGAAGCTTTCCTTTTAGTTTTTTGAACTATGGGAGAATAGTTGACCTCATGTAACAGCCCAAAATTCGTGGTGTGAAATTTGTTTCCTTGTGGTCAATAGAGCAAGTGGTAATTTTCACTGTGAGTGTGATTCTGAAGACTCAGGATGTGGCTAATGTGTTTTTCTGGTACTGGAAAGCAAGATTGAGTTGGTAACTCAAAGATAGTGAGAATAATCATAAATTTACTCTACCTAAGTATTCTCTGTAACATTTGGCAGGCCCTGGCAGCCCATTCACATTTCCTAATTAATATGCAATTAGGGTCAGGCATATGGTCATGCATAGACTGGTACACTAAATAATATTAGTTTCAAGGCAAAATATGATGAAATGTGTACTAATGTAATGAAATTGTGTGAGTTTATAATTCATTAATTGTTTACAGAGAGTGGAATTTGTTTTGTGTATCACTAACCTCATAATTTCTATCAGTTCTATACTTGCTGTAGCTGAGGACACCCACATTCATATGTGTTTTCCTTTCTTCGGGGGTACCATTTAAAATTTCTTTCCATTCCTATTTTCTCTGCTGTAGCCCCTACTTACAAAACCATCATTTTTCTCTTCTTGAGCAACCATTTTGATGTGTTTAGACATCACAAATTTTATATATTTTTTCAGTTCTTTCCTTAAGAGGTATTACAGCAATCAATGAGAAAATGACTTTCCTTAAACTATTATCTCAGTGACAGAGATTAGTTTTGCTGCTGGAGCACTGAGGAAATGGAAATGTAATTCCAGTTTCCCCTCATAAAATGGATCAGGACAGTGTTCTTGCCAAAATTGGGAGTTTCTTTGTAATGATGAGTTTGGGGATGTTCCTGTTTTCCCAGAAAAAGAGTACAGAGTGTTATACCATATTTCTTAAGTACTTAGAAAGTGTA
The DNA here is from genome assembly GCF_000327345.1 of Myotis davidii. Classification (NCBI taxonomy): domain Eukaryota; kingdom Metazoa; phylum Chordata; class Mammalia; order Chiroptera; family Vespertilionidae; genus Myotis; species Myotis davidii. The sequence continues at coordinate 6,125,303 of NW_006383018.1, forward strand.
AGCAGCTGTTTTGCTTGCACAATGGTAACATCAGCAGAGTCATCTAGCTTGTGGTCCAATCATCTTCACGTGCCCGGGGCAAGCAGTGATTTTGTCTGCCAGAGGGATTCTTGGGTGGGCTGGTGGTGATGTATCTTCCAATAACCATTATTAGAAGTGTCAGCCTAGGTAAATTCATGTTCATCTGGGTCCATTTTATCTTATTTGGTTTTGATTTAACCCAGATCTTGAAATCCAAGTGTTATGTTGAGCATTGGTTTACGGAAGTATGCTGAAATTTGAAGAGGAGGGGGAAAAATCCTCCTTGCTACCCTTACAGAGGCAACACACTGAGGAAACAGGACTTTTCCCCTCCCTATTTTGGTAATCCTTGGCTTGGCATATTTGGGTAAGAAAATGAAAGGTTTGCCTACATAGTTGGAATCTCTCGTCACATTATATCATCTGAAGCCTATTTGTACGTTGGGATCATTTTATTTGGTTTTGGTTAGACATAAAAGTATTCTGTGGTCTTCTATTTTTTCAAGGCCTTCTGGGCTTTTGGAAAATTGAGTGATTTCATCCCTGTCCGGGTTTCCTAGTGAAATCTTGTATTTGTACTCAAATTACTTGATCAATTAGTTATGTCAGCTGCCCCAAATGTGCCTTTTTATTAATAGCACCTTTTATCAACTCATTGGAATTAGATATTGCAACCAGGGTCTGAAGCTGGTAACATCTTGCAATAATTTATAAATATTACTTTAAAAAATACCACCTCAATTGCTCATTCGTGAACTTCTTGGATGTGTCCCTGTGTGAGAAATTGCATTTGTATTATTATTAGTTCTGACAAACTGGATTAGGTCTTGGCTATTGTTAAGTGGTTCTATCTGCCCTCAAATCTACTGAGAGACACAGCATTTTTAATGAATTTAATTAAAACTGCATGCGGTTTACAGAGTTGCCTCCAGCCAATATGCCATTCTTCTTGACTGAATGGACTTTCTGCTCATGTGTAATGATGTTTTACACAAGAGATGTTTGAAACCCCTTCATAGTAGCCCCAAGGTAGTTTCCATGGAATGACATGGTGATGAAATATTAAAATAGTAAAAAAAAAAAACCCCACCTTTCTACTAAAGTGAGTCATGTTTACACTAAGCAATATATGCACAAATGTGTGAAATATGTTTGTTGAAGCTGTGAGAGACATGGATTGTATTTCAACATCAGCAATATGTTGGCAGTGAAAGATTTTTAAGAAATTCAAATCTGGCAACACTTTGGACCATCAGCTATATGTATTATTATTCTTTGAAGTATAACAAAAAGGCCATTATGGAACTTCCTCTTAATATTTATTCATTTGACAAGCTAGTTTTGATGATTCTCCCCTAAAAAACAAGAATCTATAATAATAAAAGCATAATATGCTAATTAGACCAGATGGCTGAACAACCTTCCAGATGAAGCCAGGGCTGCGAGGGCCAAGGCAGCCACTGTGGCTTGTGAGGGCCAAGCCCCTTGCACGAATTTCGTGCATCGGGCCTCTAGTTGTATATAAAGATGGCTCTCAGCATCAACTTGAAACAGTCTTCGAAGATATCTGTGATAGAACTTCATCTTTTTTAAAAATAAAGACATCCACTGCATCTTCATATTTTAAAAGAAGGACTTGTTTAATAAAACCTTATGGAGGGGGCCAATGAAGCCTTCTGATTGAATAGACTCAAATTTTGATTCTGGAAATTGATCTGTGATGATAATGGTAAAAGAACAGCAGGGAAGTAACACTCATCTTGAGTATTTTCCCCTCATCTTTTAAAATGTCAAAACACTACTGAGGAATTCAGTCTTCTCTATCTTCTCTATGAAGTGTATAGAAAAATGTCTAATGATTTTATAGAGCCCGGCAGGGCTGAGGTTAGGAGGTTCTGAAAGATTGCAGAGAGGAAGTGGTCCAGTGGGAGGCAGAAAGCTCCAAGTAGATGTGTAACAGGATGGGGAGAATTTCCTATACATGGAAGTTGACAGGTAAGAGAGATGAGCTCAGGTTGGAGGAGTTCAGTGAACACGGAGAGGAACAATGACTTTTCCTTGGGAAGAGAGTTAAAATAAATGTAGGTCACAGGAATCTGGGACAGTGATTTCTTGAGAAGTCAATGAAAGGGACACCTGGCATAAACAAGATATTGAAGAGGAAATAGAGGCAAAAACAGCTTATGGGCTGCATACCCAGCAGTGTCCTTGATTCCTTCTCGGAGCTCCATTTCTTCATTTACCTCATAGGGTTGTAGTTAAGATAGAATGTTATCCATGTAAAGAAAAATCAATGTGAAATGCTTAGCACAATACTTGTTAGAAGTGCTCATAAATTTTACTTTTAACATTACCATTTCATGAATTCTAATTGGATGTCTTAATGGTTCCATAAAATATACCACATATTGATTCAGAATCACCAAATATTCTCTCACTTCTAGGACCCCTATCGTTTCTCCAGAGCCGATGGCATGTTATTTTTGAATTTTTATTATGAGATAGACACCTGGCCTTAGCTTCCTAAAACTGAAATAGTTTTAGGTAGTAGTATCTCTTTCAAAATGTTATTGAGTGACAGGAAGAAAAACATTAAACAAAAATTTTGCACTTCATTTTTGTTTCCTAAGTTTGAGAGTTGAAAATAATTTCTCCAAAGCAAAGATGAGCTATTAGAGGACATGTTATGAACCCTACTTTTAAGATTTGGGTGACACTAACTAATAACAGCAGCTATCTTTTATTAAGCTCCTATTACTTGCCGAGCGGGACAAGCTATCCACACACTTTTCTTCACAGTTCTCATTCCCATGCCAGACAGACTGCATTATTCCACATCTTTTAAAGAAACGAGGATTCAGAGAGCTTAACTTGCTGACATGTAGCCAAGCCAGGAGTTGCACTCTGAGCTTCCTGGCTTTAAGCTTCACCCCACGATACCACTCTGCCTCAAACCTCTTTCCTTTAGAGGAGAACACATTTTTCAAGGTTATCTTATTTTGACATTAGTGAATTGACTAACTGTGCTGCTTGGTTGACCAAGCAACCCCTTGCCAAGGAGGCAACATGAAAAACACACACACAAAAAACAAAACACCAAAACAAAAAAACTGGGTAAAAGGATGAGGAAATACTAGGTAATCCAGACACAATAGGCAAAATATGCCTCTGCTTCATGAACATGTGGAAGAGAGCAGCGCTCATCACAAAGAACAAGTTGGAAACATGCCCTTCATGAGCGATGGTATTCTGTTTCCAAGGTAACAAGACAAGGAAGAGAGAGTCTGTGCCCCATTTCCATGGACTTGATCTGTATGTGCTTAATGTGTATGACAGGGCAGCTTTCAGCAAAAAGTAATTCAAAAAGACAGCTCTAATCATGTCACCTCCCCTGCCTCGAATTTTTCTATGACTTCTGGCTAAGTACAGAGTGTCATGTGAGCATAGGAGGTCCCCATGCAGGGCGCTAACTTACTGAGCCAGCCTCATCTCCCACCCTCCACATCTCAGTCACAAGGCTCTGGTCCAGTGGTTCCTAACCATGGCTACATATTAGAATCCCATGGGGAGTTTAAAGTTATACAGATGCTGGGCTTTACATATAGGAATTCTGGTTTAAATGATCTGGGTGGGGTTTTAAAGATTTCTCTGGGTAGTTAGAATTCACAGCCAAGATTAAGGATCACTGCTCCAATCAAAGTAGATTCCGAAAACGACTCTGTGCTTTTTACTGAGGTTCTTCCATTCTCCTGAAATACCTTGCCTATCTCCTCTCCTTTCACCTCTTTTGACCAACTCCATCTTTTAATTCTTCTCATCTTCTAGGGTGCTTGTCTAATGACTCCAAGCTTTCTTTACTCGGCCCCTTCCCCTTTAGTGGAATGCCCTCTCTCTCATTTAAACTCTTACAAAATGTCTTTATGCCCATGTCAGAGCATCTATAGCTCCTGTCATAGCTCCTGTCACCCTTCCCCATGAGAGGGGACTAGGTTTTACTGATTTCTTTATACACCAAAGGCTTAGTAAGAAATTAAACATGCACCTTTCAAATGTTGCAAATAATCTTTACACAGATCCTTGGAGGAAAGAGTTAATGTCATCCTTCAATTCTGATGATGCCTGGATTGAGTCCAAGACTAGATTCAAGATCTATCCCATAACAGTGAGACTTCTTATTTTAGGGTCTGCAAGCCCCTGATATTGTATTTAGAATGGTTTATGGGCCTGGGTGGATTATTCTCGGGAGAAGTTCCATAGTTTTAGAGCCGCTAAAGGTGCCTATCTATGATCTACTGACTTGTTAAGAGCTAGTGTCCTAGAGGATGAATCCCCATCACTCTTCATGTAGTGATGAAGGTGGCCCTGTTTGCTGGTCACTAGCATTCCATGCCCCCCCCCACCCCCCTGCCCACCCCCGCCATGCTAGCATAGCTTCAAAACACCCCAACTCCATTTAGGCTGAATGCCTTCATGAAGATATCATTTGTCTAAAGAGTAATTAAACACTAAAGGCTCAATAGCACCTATCATTTGGATGATTAAATATTTTTAAATGAAAATAAAAATCAGATTATAGGTACTTTTGTTATTGACTCAAAAAAGGTGTGAATTTGCAGCCTAAGTGGATACAAGTACAGTGGCTCTGCCATTGTCCTCCAGTAACTCACAGGAGAAAAGTGTTCGCGTGAGTGAATGTGTGTGTTGTATGAGTGTTTTACCAAAATATAATTTTTCTTGGACAGAAATTGCCAAATCTCTGGTTGTCTGCAAAAGGAATAAAATTTATTTCGGCAGGCCACCTCTGAGGGTCTTATGTTTCAGTATTTGCTGCTGAAATATTTAGGACTGAAACAACAACAATCAAAACATGACTTAGTAGCTGTTAGAAGTAATTTTTCTATTCCTGGGCGCAAAACAGCCAGGAAAGCCTGTCTTCTCAATTGAACTGATTTGTAATTCTAGAATGTAGGAGGAAAAGCTGGAAGGACCGCCACTGAAGTCTGTAATTTGGGTGATGCTGCAGTAACGTGATGTCAGGAACCTTGATCGGTGCTCAGTTCAGCGTGGGAGATCTCCTTTCAAGGAGGAAGAAATGCTTGGTTGGGAGTAGTTGGCAGGAACCGCAATTGGGGTTTGACCTGAATAAAAAGAAACAGAACGCAGGGGAAACTAACCTGTGAACCTATTAAATTAATAAGCTAATGATATGGGTTAGCAATGTGTGTGTGTGTGTTTGTGTGTGTGCGCGCGCGCGCGCTCGCGTATACACATATAGGGTGTTCCAAAAGTGTTACACACACTTTGAATAATTATAAAGGCAGTGTTCATTAAAATACATTTCATTTTCAAAATTGAGCTATCCACTCTTAAAATGTGAATACGTTTTTTGGGACACCCTGGTTATGTATATATGCTTCAGAACAATTTTCAAAAATAAACATCAGACTTAAGTGAAATACTGGTGTGCCTTCCTACGCAAAAAGACTAGCACCAAAATTCAGAATTTCCAAAATATGACATTTAGGAAGTGATCATTCACATTTTTAAAAGGGCTCTTTGCTTTACAAAAGAATCTACCTCAACTCCATTCAAAATACCTCTTATAGGACATTGGAATTGCCGTTTTGTTAACTCCATTGATTCTCAAACTTTATCATGCATCAGACTCACCTGGAGGATACGTGAAAACACAGGTTGCTCAGCCCCTCCCTCTTCAGAATTTCTGATTCAGAAGTTTGGAGGTGTGCCCCCCAAATTTGCATTTCTAATATTTTCTCTGGTAAAGTTGATGCTATGAGGCACCACAGTTGAAGAAGTGCTTGTTTATTAATATTCCACTTGAGCATAGCTTTAAGAAACAAATCAGTGATATAATAGAAGGTGAACCTGCAAAGGATTTTTAGTGGGTGTTACGGGCGTATTGTCACCCAGAATTCATATGTTGAAGTCCTAACACCCCGTACCTCAGAAGGTGGCTATGTTTGGAGATAGGGTCTTTAAAGAGACAATTAAGTTGGAGAAACTAAAATGGCGGCAGAGATAAACACCGGGAAATTAATGCCGCGCACAACAATTGATTAATACCTCAGAGAAACAGTACGGACTTCATCCAGAACCATAGGAAGCCTGGCTGACTGTAAACTC
>NW_006383018.1:6133182-6175791 GCF_000327345.1 Myotis davidii
TGTTGGGCTTTGGAGGGAGGGGAGCAGAGGGAGGGGGTAAGGGGGAAAGATCAACCAAAGGACTTACATGCAGGCATATAGGCCTAACCAATGGACACGGACAACGGGGGGGAGGGCAAGAGCTGGGGGGAGGGGGTAGAGCGTAACGTGGGGACAAGGACACATATGTAATTTCTTAATCAATAAAAAATATATTAAAAAAAGAGACAATTAAGTTAAAATGAGGTCATTAAGGTGACCCTAATTCAATATGACTGGCGTGCTCATAAGAAGAAATCTGGACATAGACACCTGCAGTGGGGAACCATTATGAAGACACTGGGAAAAGATATCCATCTACAAGCCACGGAGAGAGCCCTCAGAAAAAACCAGTCCGTCTAACACCTCGATTTGGGACTTCTAGCTTCCAGAACTGTGAGGAAATAAATTTAAACTACCCAGTCTGGGGTCCTCTGAGATAGCAGCCCTAAGAAACTAATACAGACTGTGGTCATCAAAGAAAATAGCTTTTTAAAGGGCTTATTTTACTGTTTTGCATTTGGTCTAAGAAAAAATCAAAACCAGTTGTAAAGTAAGAGAAATAAACAGAGAAACACAGTCTTTAAAGGTTTTAAATTTGCTTCACCTTTTCTTAATATCTAAATAACTACTTATATGTTTTGGCACAGTGGATTTTGAAAAAGGAGGGTTAAAAATAACTTCCCAGTTTTAGCTGCTAAACACTAGCATGTTTTGGAGCTCTCTCAGAGCAGACTAATTTCCAAAGTGTACTTCTCATCCCACTGGGCTGTGATATTGAGGAGTCAAAGGAAAAATTCACCTATTTTATGAAGATGATTTGAGCAATATAAAGAAAGGAGTATGTTAATTAGCATTTGCAGTATGGACCTGTGACACAAGAAAGTCTTATTCATGCTTTTATTGATTCTTTTTCCTGGGGTTTTAAAAAACTTATTTATTTATTGTTGACACTATTACAGTTGTGCCCTATTCCCTCTCCTCCCCCCCCCCCTTTGCCCAGCCACCTCCACCCAGCCCTTGCCCTCTCCCCCTGGCCTTCACACTGTTGTCAGTGTTCATGGGCTAGGAATGTATGCTCTTTGGCTAATCTCTTCACCTTTATCCAGCCCCTCTACCACTCATCCTTCTGACATCTGTTAGTTTGTTCCATGTATCCATGCCTCTGGTTCTATTTTGTTCATCAGCTGATTTTGTTCATTAGATTTCCCATAGGTGTGAGATCATATGGTAGTAGTCTCCCTCTGACTGGCTTATTTTGCTTAGCATAATAATCTCCAGGTACATCCATGCTATTGCAATGGTTAAGATTTCCTTCCTTTTTACCACCAAGTAGTATTCCATTATGTAAATGCACCACAGCTTTTTTATCCACTCATCTATTGATGGGCACTGAGGCTGTTTCCAGATGTTGGCTATTATAAATGATGCTGTTATAGAAGGGAAGGATAAGGAAGTACTTGGTGTCTGTTTAGGAAAAATACTATATAAAAGGGTCCTTCAGGTGTCATAGACTTTGGTTTGTAAATATCTAGTCCTTTTGTTTAAGACTCTAAAAATGACAAATGTGAAACATCTGTCCCAATAACTCCCTTGAAGTTCAATATAATAAGACCCGAGTCTCATAAATTAGCTGAGAGAACATGAGCCTTACTCCTGTTTCTGTCCAGGGTCCGTCACATTGCTGGCACTCCATGAATGTCAACTACCAAGCATGCACATTTAGTTATTAAAGACTGCTGAGGGTGCAAAACCCAGAGATCCAGGAAATACTGAAGAATAGCACAGCCAGACTCAAAGGGTTTTTTTCTTTAAGATGCCAAAGCTAGTAATGTCAATGGAAAATACAGTTAATGTAGACAGATGTCAAACAAAGCCAAGTGGGAAGAACAGGAAACAGAAATATGAAGTGAAACAGCAGTGTGCTGACTGGGTTGGGACTTGGAGAATTGGATTTGGAATCTCTTGAAGCAATCTGTCCTGTGAAGGGTTGAAATAAAGATTTTGAAATGAAATGAACATTTATTTGTTCCCTTAATGGGTAACCATTTCCCAAACAAATAGAATGTCTGATGAAGCCTCTAACTATTTAACATGCTGGTATTATACTACTGTCTTATGATGTTGTGATCACATGCCTGTCTCTCATCTATTCAGACCCAGTATCCTTGGAGATCCAAAATTATTAGCACTTACAAGCATAGGGTGTATAAGTGTGTGTTTTCCCCTAAACCTGGGTAGTGACCATATCTTAATAGATTCCTCTAAATCAGTGGTTCTCAACCTTCCTAATGCCGCGACCCTTTAATACAGTTCCTCACGTTGTGGTGACCCCCAATTTCATTGTTACAAATTGAACATAATTAAAACATAGTGATTAATCACAAAAACAATCTGTAATTATATATGTGTTTTCCGATGGTCTTAGGTGACCCCTGTGAAAGGGTCATTTGACCCCCAAAGGGGTCATAACCCACAGATTGAGAACCGCTGCTCTAGATAGTAGTAGTAATAGTAGTAGTAGTAATAGTAGTAGTAGTAGTAGTAGTAGTAGTGTAGTAGTAGTAGTAGTAGTAATAGTAGTAGTAGTAGTAGTAGTAGTAGTGTAGTAGTAGTAGTAGTAGTAATAGTAGTAGTAGTACTACTGCTACTAGTAGTAATAGTAGTAGCAATAGTAATAGTAGTAGTAGTAGTAGTAATAGTAGTAGCAGTAGTAATAGTAGTAGTAGTAGTAGTAGCAGTAGTAGTATAAGAATCCTGACTTATGCCAGTTGTGACCTGAGGGGTCCACAATGAAAGCAGGGCTGGGTGGCCCTGGAGAAAGGCTCTGAGTTCAGGGTCTACTCCCTTCCTAGGGCAGTTATTTGCAGGAAGAGCCAGCAGAGGTCACTAATCTCCACAGTCTATGATGTCCTGGCTGCTGGGCTAGTTATAGCAAGAACCATGGCACTGCAAAGAAAGTAGGGTTGGCAATAGCTTGCTTAATGGAGAGGGCTGCTTTGTCAGGTAATTCCAGAACAGCATATGGGGGATAGTGATGGGACTAGAACAGGAAGACCATCTCAGACTTGCTCAGCAAAGAGCCCTGAGTCAGCTCATGTCAGCTTATCTAAAAGGAAGGTGTTGGTGGAGAAGTGTACTGAGCTTGAGTACATCGTAAATATCATGGCAAAATATCACGCAAAGAGGTAAACTGGAGAGGATTATTTTTCTTTAAATGTATTTTTATTATTTCAGAGAGGAAGGGAGAGTGAGAGAGAGATAGAGATATCAATGATGAGAGAGAATCATTGATCAGCTGCCTCCCGCACGCCCCACACTGGGGATCTAGCCCACAACCGGGGCATGTGCCCTGACCAGGAATCAAACCCTGACCTCCTGGTTCATAGGTTGACACTCAACCACTGAGCTGTGCCGGCTCAGCTGGAGAGGATTATTATTATCAACATTAATAATAATAAGTCTGATTCTATCATCTAGTATCTGTTACTTAGTTGCTATATGTCAAGTCTTATACTGATTACTTTAAATTCAATGTTTTGTTTAATCCTCTCGGTAACCTTATGAGTGAAGTACTATTATTGTTCCCACTTTCAATTGAGGTAGCTGACAAAGAGAGAATGAGAAATTTGCCTAAAGTTACATAACAACTGAACGCTCGTGAGTGGTTCGCACACGGCTCAGTATGAATCCGAATCTCATACTCTTTCCACTAAGTTATGTGTCCTGGAAACCAACATGGGAAAGGCCAGCAAGAAGTCAGAAGGCAAGTCGGTTATTATTTCATGGTGCTGGTGTGTGTTATGGGAACTACAAATGGCTATAAATTATTATCCTTACCTTCCAGGAGCCTAGAATGACAATCTATGATTTTTTTTTCTTATCAACTCTGTTTATGTTCTATTTCGCTATTTTTCAAAAGCAAACAAGCAAACTATGCTTTATTTGTATTCACTAAAGGGCTTATGTTGAAATTTCTAAAACGCGTCATATATCAAATATTAGTAAATATTGCTAGACACGCCGACTGTATAGGTGTAGCATACTGAGAATAACAAAAATCACTAAGAAGTTGAATGTTTAAATACATGTTTAGTGCCATCCCGTCTAACCTGTGACCATCATGGAAAATTTGTCTCGAATTTATCAGTGGAGGTTGATACACTGGGACTCTATCTGTTAAAAAGGGAGGGCTATCCCAGGGTTCTTGGCATTTTAGGAAAAAGGGAAGCCTCTAATTGGGTGAGGAAAAGTGGAATTTGAGTTATAACATCTTCCACGGGCCGTTTATGAACACACGGTCATTAACATCCAACCCCAGGTTCCGAAGCAGGAAGCAGGAAAGGCAACAAACCAGGGAGAGTTCTGAGCCCCCTTTGAACTTTGTGGAAAGGCACTGTGTAAATCTTAGGAAAATGGATTTATGTTATATAATTTGTCTCGAGTGACTGAGTAAAAACCCTTTTGAAGAAAATGACATGCTACAAAAAGCATATCATTATTACAGAGGAAAAAAAATCAACTTGACTGTAAGGGCTTGGAACGCATTGAAAAACAGTGAACACACACACATATATTCCTCTGCATAGAAAGCGATCTACCTGCCAATTAAGTTGCAACTGTCCACGGCTAATGAAAATCTTGTTTAATCAACACATGGGCGTGAGTGCTCATTCCATTTCATGACAAAGGGCTACATTTTTCTTTCCTGCCCTTTAGGCCTCCTGTTGTTCAGGCTCTTTCAAGTGTATTTCTTAATACTCTTAATCTAGGTCTGCAGGAAAGAATGCCAAGAAGAAATCACAGGCAACAGAGAACATGTCCCCACAGAATGTTCCCTACTGCTTGAGGGGGAGGGAGAGAGGTGGTTTTCCACTTGGTATATGGAGCAGAAATAGTAGGTAAATAATATGCTTATTGTCATGGTAGGGGCTCGTCTGTATATGCACAGAAAGATACATAGATCTGTGCCACAGAGCACATGATTTTGCCCTGACAATGACCTGGAAAGAGTTTGCATATGTATTTCCCTTGCCTTCTCTGGCCAGGTGCTTGGGGAATTCATCTATAGAGGGCGCCTGAGGCTACAATGAATTGGAGGCTCATCCTACGTTATTTCTAGTAGCGCTCCATCGCCTGCGTTCGTTCAGCATACCACTGGGAAGGAATCCTAGTATGTGTTTTTCTTCAGATTTCCCTTCCCTTTTAATTCTTGTTTCCTTCTCATGACATTTCTGCTGTTCTCTGCCACAAACCATTGCAAAACAACCCATACAAGAATTTTGCCTCCCTCTTGGCTAGGATGGAAGGCTCTTTGGAAACCACAAAGCCACATCTCCAGGGAACAGTAGCTTTATTAATATAATAATCACCACCATCATGGACCGGTTACAATACACACATTGCTTTTGAAAGCGAAATAAGGATAACCTGGGGTTTGCTGGAGAGACTGCACTTGAGGTTAGATGTGTACAGTTACATTTGGAGTCAAGCTGAGGTCATTGCTGACGAGATCTCGAATTGGAAATCTGTGTGGAAAATGATTGCCCCATGGAAGCTATCCACTCACCATTAAATCTCATTTTGAATGATATCAGAGCAGGAAAATACAAGGGTTTGGTCCCAAGACAGACTTGGGCTTTTCTTAAAGTCTTGGTTTATTTGGAAAAGAGCTTTGATGGTATTTAATCTTTGCCATCCACCCTCCATCGCTAAAAGAATCCCCAGTGAAAATTGCATGAAAAGTTGTATTGGGAAGATCACATCGCATGTACCTTCCATGGGAGTTTCATGGTAAGTAACATAGAGGAAATGATCTGTACATTGTTCAAAGAATAACAGACAGTTTATACTTCGTTCTGGGTCCTCCAAAGAAACTTGAGTGTTGGTAATGAAATACTTACCCTGTTTTGAATTGGTAGAAAAAGAATATATGACATCTGAAGAGAATCTTTCATTTCCTCTTTGGTTGTTTCTTGGATGTAGATGGGGGAGAAGAAGAAATAATGCATGACAAACGAACTTGGCATCCTTTTTTTTTTTTTTTTTTTTTTTTTTTTTTTTTGCAACCACGTCAGCTTGGATGCAAATGACTAGTGACAAAAGAGCCAGACTAAGTGTGCTGGAGCCTGGGGGAGAGGCAGACTGCTGACATGGCAGCAACTCTGTTTCCAGCTGATGCTAGGCTTGGATAATCATCCCTTTCAGCTTAAATGATGCTTTGCCATAATTGACCAATGCCCAGTTGGGTTGGAACGGAGTTCTTTTGGAACCTGTTCTGACCAACTTTGACTGCCTGTGAGTGCTGGGCCAAGATCAGACTGGTTTCCTGGAGCCCGAGGCATTATACAGGCGGCAGTCAAAGGGACAGAGTTCTCTGAATATTTAGTAGGATGTGTCATTGCATCTGCTTGCTCCATTTAACATATCAAAGAATAATTACTAACGAATGAATGCGGCCATATACTGCAGTCTCTAGGCTGAAGCAAGGTGTACACTGAACATCACTTTTAATAGTGTATACGTTTAATAGGTCAGCTTGTTTTAAGAATAGTTTGTATTCTTTCCCAGCCCCCCCGCCCCCAACTCCTTCAGCAGTTGTTCTTGAACTGTTTTCAATATGTTGCCTTTTTATGGACCCTAAATCCTCCTCCTAATATGAAGCTGGCTTTAATTGACAAAAGATATACCATTTTCAAGATGTTCAATTGTCTGCCACACAGTTGCTTACTAATAGCACTTACTGCTGGAAACTGTGGGCTCTGGTGGGCCTGGGTGGATGAGTGAAGCCTTACATGGTTAGCTGAGGGTGCCACCTGCTTAAGGGTTCGCCAAACACCTGGATAATTTGGGTGGAAAAACCAGTCATTTCTTCATTCTGAGAATTTATACCAGAAATGACTGCTATAGAGATTTGGCCAGAAATGACGGCTATTGAGATTTAGCCTCCATCAGCAAAAGCTGATTTCCCTGGTGACCATTTAGGAGTGTAAGGAGTGAGGTCTCAGATTGATCCGGCAGCGCTAGTGGGCCAGTGAGTGCAGGAAATGGGCAGGTTCCCCGAGTGCACGCGAGCTACCTGGTGGTTTGTTCAGCATGCTCAGTGCTTTCTTTTGTTTCTTTCGCCACAATCTGCAAATATTGGTGCTTAAAAGTGGCCCTGAGGTGACGAAAGAAAGTTGGTAAAATTCGGGTGGCTGCCTGTTACCTCTCCTCCAAAATAATCGTGTTTCGAATAGGAGTCCAGGAGATAATTGCCTGCTGACGTCTTGTTCTCTAACAGAAGATTTTTCTGCCATCGAGAAGAACCAAAATGGTTAGCATGCAGAAAAATACCCGGAATGTTAACCTGAAATATGTCTGTCTAGGGATCCATTGAGTTCCCCTCCCAAACAGCCCCTTTCTTTGTGCATGCCAGTATGTTTATATATATTTAAATGCCCCATTTGCTACACTGGTTTTAGCTTCTTGTTAGCATCAGTTCTTGTTAGCATGATGTTCTCCAGCGCGAGGCAGCTGGAGAAATGAAACATGTGTTGAAGAATTTATGCAGTGTCCTTAGTTTCTTTCATTAAGAGCCCCAAGAATAATAGGTGCGTATTGTAAGTGCGGTGTGCTGAGCGGCATGTTACAGCTTGGCTTGACAGACGTCTTGTTTACGTTCATGTTATACATTGGGGAAAGCGTAGCATTTTCAGAACCATGGCATTTTTGAAGGTAATATTTACACTGTGCCTCCACACCAGGGAAACAGTCGTCTGAAAACATGGCATGGTTTAAGTCCACTTGTCTCCTTCTCCTAACGAAATAGTCCAAGTGATTTCTCCCCAAAGTAGGGAGTTCATCGTGCTCTTTATTCAGGCCATTAGAATTCCTGCCGAGGAAAAAACCCCGCTGCTCGCCCTCCGTTTGTTAAAAACAATGGGCTATCTCATTTCATTTTGGTTTAATTCACGTGTGGACACTTTACTCCGCCTTTTGTCCGTGGAGAACAAACAGTATGAATGCTACCTTTCTAGTTGGTTCAGTGTTTCCTGGTTTTTAAAGTATTGCCTGTTTCCAGGCTGACTTGATAACCTCCACTGATGGCGTTGAGCTTGATGACATTGCTAATGGCCTCGAGATGCCCCAGTGGTTCAGCCCCACCTGTAGTGCTCCCAGCACAGTGCTCCACAGCCCTATTTTGGTAGCCAGTGTTCTTTGCTACCTTTACCCCCACTGAGAAGAAACTTCGCAGTGACAATGGACTATAGCTAGTGTTTGGTAGTAAGTACATGGAAGGTGGGAAAGAAAAATGTATCTCCCGCCTCCCCTGTTCACATTGTTTGAGCTTAGGTCAAACTCCATCTCTCCCCAAAGTGCTTTGCCCTATTTTACCCCAATGCTTCAAGCCTGTGTACAAAACTGTTCATTTGGAAGAGCGAGGTACCTCGGATCTGTCTCTAGTGGTGGTGGTGGTGGGTCGGGGGGAGGCGGGCAAGTCAGACTTGGCTCTAGCTGAGTAGGAGCCCCTGCCATGGACTGGACCTCAGATGCAGTAGAGGTGAAGGAAAGATACAGAGCTGTGTTAGAAGGTGGCAACAAACATCAGAGGGCAGACTAGAGGAAAGACTTCAAATTTGAAGTGTTTCAGCCAAAAAAAAACAACTGGCTTTCTTGTGCATATTCAGAATATAATAGCATCATCATCATTTCATTACCACCACAGTCCACAGTGTATTGAATGCTTCCCTATTCCAGACCTTGCTAAGTGCGTTGCTTCCTTTATTTAATTTCTATCCTCACAGCAACTCTTTGATGTAAGACTGATCATTCCTCTTTGATAGGTGAGGAACCCGAGGCTTTGAGAGGTTGCATAGCTTGTCCAAGGGCACAGACAACCACTCAGAGAGGCAGAATTTCCATCCAAAGAGTGGGAATGTGCAAGATTGGCAAGGTGGGGTTAGTGGAAGGCCAAAATTCTAGGAAATAGTGGCTGCTCCTTGGGGAGCACTTGGCTCAGAGCAGAGAACAGCTACCAAAGAGAACCTAGAGACAGAGGCAGTCAGAGAGCAGCAGCGGGGTCCTGGGGATGTGGTGGCCATTTGGCAACATTTTGTAGCTTGAGTAAAAGATTTCAGGTCCAGTTTTACCTTGCTGGTTGGAGGCATAGATACTACTGAGTTGGTAACTGGGCTTGGTTAGCCCTTATATGACTCAGAAGACTGGCAGCTACCTGACGGTACAGGATCATCAGCATCCAGGACCCACACTACATCCTGCCGTCGTCCTGTTCACCAGGACCTGGAGAGCATCTGGTCTTGCTCCTGACTTCCATTTTCCCTTTTCCTGGCCATCTATGGAGACAGAGGCAGCTGGGGTTCAGAGAAACTGCTGGATGAACTGCTGGACAGAGGAGGAAGCTGTTTTAAGAGCACACAGCAGTGAGCCTTTGGTGAAGGGCTTTGCCTGGGGGAATTGTGCAAAAGTGAAGGATTCTGCATTGAGAAATTAGTCAGATTATTTACCAAAAAAAAAATGGCACAAGACTTAGAGATGAAAAGGTACATTAGTAGTCAAATGTAGGGCAGGGCAGGACAAAACAGAAGAACATTATTTTTACAAGTTGATTGAATCTAACTTGTAAAATTCAGATTCAGGAGTATACTTTGCCCATAGAAGAATGCGATATGATCTTTAATTCTTGGAAAATTATTTTTCTGAAATTCTAAATCCCTGAAAAGACTTTATCAGTTAAAGATACATGTTCTAATCAGTATTTTAGTCCAAAGGGGGAGAGGGGCTATCTGTCTACCTCCTGAATCTTTCCTCTTTAATCCATTGGCATGATATTCCACATTAATTTCCTCAACCCATTTTGTCACATCAGTGTCCTATTCAATAACTTTCAGAACGTTGAAACTGCCTGTTGCATAAGTCAAAATTCCTTGTCATCAAAGACTTACAATAAGCTAATTTCAACCTATATTTCAAGGCTCATTTCTGTGGTTCCCCTATAGGTATAATTAGTTTAAACACATGGTTCAATTTATTGTTTCTGACCTTTGTTTAAAATTTTTTTCACCTGTAATGCTTCCACTATTTCTTTTTTAACCTAGTGGCATGCCAATTGGATGTTAAGCTGATGGCCTAGAATTATATACTGTAGCAGGCAGTGTGTAAGTTGGCTTGGTAAGTAACGGAGATCACAAATAGCAGTTAGTTTGAGGTTCATGAAGAGGTTCACGTGTTACATTACAAGGTTATGTTACAGACACACTAGGACAGACCTTGGTCCACGGGGTCAGAAATTGGGGTGAAATCGGTCAGTACCCTGGAGAGCTCCCGGGAATAAAAATCCAAGTGCTCATGGGGTTCTATACATTGAGTTCTAGACCTACCCAGCTACGGATCCTTATTCCCTGGGCCCTTTTCCATTAGGAGGCTGCTTTCTCTCCCCACCCCACCTGCACCTCCAAGCTATTCAACTTCAAATTTAGAGACTCATTCTAATATTGGCCCTTCTTCTGGTCTGCCTTATGCCTTACTCACTCCAATGGGGCCCCCGATCATGCTCAAAATTTACCTTCCACTTTATTGCCTGAGTCATTCTTTGGGGGCTTTGTCTCTCAGGGCAGAGGTGGGGACTGGGCGCCTGGTGACACTTCATTTTGTCCAGGCTTTTTCTTTTTCATGGATGACATTTTATTATCCTGCCAACATGGTGAGCAGGTTAAAGTTTTGCCCATCCTCCAAGGTTAAGCCCCAATTTTATCTTTGCTTTGACCGCTCCAGTGACACTCATCTCAACCAGAACATTTTATAATTTGTTCCACTCATTTCAATATTAATGATTTACTTCCTGTCTTTTATAAACTGTCTTTTAATCTGCCTGTCTTAATCTGTCTGTCTTAATCTTCCTGTGTCTACACTGTCCATTTAGCTTGTCTGCTTCTTGGGGGTGTGCTTATCAGCAAGACTTTCCTCTAAGAATGTATTTAGATTATTTCATGGAACATATATATTTTTTTTTTCTGGAAGAGCGAGAACAGTTTTCAAGTTTTCTAACAGACATGTTCAATCAGTAGTCCTTTCCAGTTATGTGTTGCAGTTTCTGTTGTTTCCGGAAACCTCCTTGATGTGGTGCAACGAATACCATGCAGGCTGGTGAGAGCCAGCGAGACTTGTTTCCATTCTTGTTTGCCCACGTATAACTCTGACCTTGAGCTAGATACCTGATCTCCTTCCTCGAACTCTATTTTCCACATTTGTAAATGGGAAAGCAGTGCATGTGATGACCGTGAAAATCAAATGAGAAGTAGGTCAAGGGTCTTGAGCCCTTGACACAGAGTGAGAAGCTTAATTCTTACACTGTTTCCTGTTTTCCACACATATGTAGCTTTCCTTTTTATTTGTTTGTTTTTAAACTTTATTTTATTTTTTAAAATATATTTTTATTGATTTTAGGGAGGAAGGGAGAGGGAGAGAGAGATAGGAGCATCAATGATGAGAGAGAATCATTGATGGCTGCCCCCTGCACGCCCCACATGGGGGATCGAGACTGCCACCCAGGCATGTGCTCTGACCAGGAATCAAACCATGACCTCCTGGTTCATAGGTCGACACTCAACCACTGAGCTATGCCAGCCGGGCTAAACTTTATTTTATATGGCTCTCCTTTTTAAGTAAGACTTCTCTGAAGGTCTTAAAAACACTGCTTTTAGAAGTTTGCTACCATGTGCTTACAATGGCTCTCTGATCATAGTGAAGGATTTATCTTCTTCTTCCACTTATTCCTAGAAGAGGCTTTTTTCTTCAGTATAAAATTGAGAATTAGGGTTGCTATATTCAACATGCAAGGAACTGGCCTTTAAGCTTTATTCTTATATTTGAGGACAGGAGGCTGGGGGAGGGGTATCATTTATCTTTGTGGAAATCAGAGTGAATTTGTTCTTACTTACTTTATTTATAGAAAGCCACCTCATCAAGCAACCGGTAAGAGCACAGTCCACTAGATCTCTGAGAAAATAAGACCCATGCACCAAATAGAGCCCTCAAGATACAGTGGGTAGCCCAGTCTTCTGATGACTTGCAAGGGACTGATTTTCAGAGACTGCTAAGGAAGAAAAAAAAAGTCTCAGAAGAATAAACCTGAATATTTATGAAAGAAAACCAAAGCATTTTAGTGGGGCTTCCATCCCCTTAAACAATACCAGTCACAGAAATGTGGTTTCCTAGTCATTTAAAATACAGTTTACAGAGGAATTAAGCTAAATCACTTAAGCTCTCTAAGCAGCTGGCTTCCCGCTTCCTTACTGAGATCTGCCTACAGAGAATCTTCTTTGAAATCTGCAGCTCAGTCAAAGACAGGGCTGTGGAGCTCTGAGCTACTTGCTTTTGCTTGTCCCGTTCTCCTCAGGTCATGCAAAGACAGCGGGAAATATTCGGATACAAACGCATAGTATTTTAGCCTCATGTTTTAGTGCATCAAGGGACATCGTCGCAGGAGTTGAATGCTTTCATAAGCTATCACATAATTCCCAGAATGACTGTGCATTTTGGGAAGAAATGTCAGGGCCTCTGTCTTCAAAGAGAGTAAACAGGCA
The DNA here is from genome assembly GCF_000327345.1 of Myotis davidii. Taxonomy (NCBI): domain Eukaryota; kingdom Metazoa; phylum Chordata; class Mammalia; order Chiroptera; family Vespertilionidae; genus Myotis; species Myotis davidii. Next base: position 6,145,785 of record NW_006383018.1, read on the forward strand.
CCCAAACCTTCTACAGTTTGCCTGCCTAACCTCCCCTTACTTCCCACACGTGAGCCCTTGGCTCCAGCTAGCCTGGTCTCTTCACTCTTCACTAAAATCCACATACATTCCTGTCCTTGTGCCTGTGGTCTTATTGTTTGCTATTCTTTTCAAATGCTCTTTCCTCTACTGTTTAATTATCCCAGCCCTGTCCATTCCATTGCTTGTAGCCCAAGACACAAGTCTCACAAAGATTTCCTGGCCCTCCCTAGTCCAAGTTCATGTCCTCACTCTGACTTTCACCGTGACTGTGTCGGCAGTCAGCGGTGGTTCTGTGACTTTTTAGCTAGAAGGCGATCTATTTGAGAGAAACTTTTATTTTTTTTTTTGTCACAGAAAGTATTTTATATATCCAGCACTCAGTAAATATCATTTAACAGAATTATCAGATGAAAAATTAGAAAAGCATGGGCAAATTGAATCCAGTTTTTAAAAACACAATATGCTAAATATGAAGGGTAAGAAATAAAAGCAATGAAAACAGTCTAGAAAATAGGCAAGTAAAAATTTAACTAAATGGAATATTTGAAAATTTTTGTAATGGTTGAATATACTTTACTTCCTGTAACATATTTCAATAGATGCAAAATGGTACTGACGTATTGCTAAATTCAGTTAAGCAGCCTGTGAGGGAGATGGTGTTTTTTATAACACTCTGAAATTTATTATAAATGTGCACACTTTTATGTGTAGTTCTATGAAACAATGAAAGAATTTTTTTCTGGAACTATATCATGGAGAACTGTAGTTTAGCCAGTAACTTATATGTTTGCACTTCAGTCCAAAAGCAATCAATTGGTACCCGTGATCTATAAGTAGATTTAGCATCTATTATGTTATACCCTTAAACATATAACATGTTAAATGCCTTGGTAGGCATTATTAATGAGATAATTAAAGGAGTTTGGGGGGAACTCGTGCAGCCTTTTGTGGCAGAAAGCAATAAAGAAATAAATGACCCATGGTGTTCCTTTAAAAGGGAGTGATACACCGAGCGGCTGGATATTACTGGTTGAGCAACTCTTCAACTCTCTGATGTCCCTAGCAATTTTTCTAGCTGATCTGTAGGATTTCAGCTGGTGATCTGGCCTGTTTTGGTGATAGGGGTGGGGGTGGTGGTGAAGGGTTTTCTTCCATACCCAGATACAGGGGGTCATCCACAGCCATTGAGGGTTCATAAGCAGGCCAGGAATCTGGAATTCCTGAATGTGATTTGCCCTGGCATCTGGCTTAGAAGGAGTCCACCAGGCTTAAACACACAGTGAGCAGAGCTTTCCACAGGACACTCTCAGCGGAGCAATGTTGGGAAGCCAGCATTCTGCATCATCCAGAGTGGGTAGTAAAATGGACCTTGTTAAATGTGATCTCGACGTTTAAAAAAAACAAAAGACTACTTTTAAGACAAGGCATAAACTGCATTACAAGACAGAGAGTAGGGGTTGAGGGGAAGGTCTATGTGACTGCAAGGGGAAAAATTAAAGAGTTGGGCATGGCTCTCCAGACCAGCGTCTGGACTGGGGCTGTTACTGGAACAGAAAGAAACGGGAGGATGTAAAGAATGATGAAATACCCAAGAGAGACTTGGGATACAAACAATTCTAAATGAAAGGGAAAGAATGGCAGGACCAAAGTTCATGGAGAGGAGAAGAGGAGTTCAGTAATTAAACAGCAAAGTGAGCATGGCTGAAACTCTGGAGCAGCTTGAGAGAGAAAAAAATTGAGCTCTAAAAATATTCAAGTTGTATTTACTAGCAGTAAAGGGAATTTTTAAAAATTGCATCCTTAGCTGTAAGAACATTGTTATGCAAATTACATCCGAGCCAAAGACATGTCCATATTCAGTGTTTAGCACATGTTTAATGAGCATCTTCTGCGTGCACCTGAAGATACAATCCCAGGACAAAGCCACGAACCAGGCTCTGGCTCCTAAGTAGAGCTGCCCATCATGAAAAAGATGCCAGTTTGCCTTAAGCAAACAAATCAAATGAAAAGACCTACATAAAAATATTAATAGACCATCTCTGCCAATGGGGATAGAGCATGAATCAAGGGCACTTAATTAGCTTGCTTTTCTACCAACTTGCAAATGTTGGTATTCATTTTGGGAGCACGGGGGAGTAGCTATTTCCAAAAATGCATAAAACCACTCATGGCCACAACAGTAACACACAGGAAATCCTACTTCATCTGTGCCCCACGGATCTCCTGCCCTGAGGACGTCCCTCCCAATGTTCAGAAGCTGATCCAAAGGCAGAGGAAGCTGTGGGACGTCAGCCTCTGATCAGAGCTGGTGCTAATGAAAGTCAAGACACAGACACCGGCTCCTGCCCTGCCTCCGAAGCTGGACGGCACCTCTGCTCACAGTGGTTCAATGGAGGGCAGACAGTGTGCCTGCTCAGGACAGGTCTGCTGGAGAGCTCCTTAAGGGAGATCTCCCTACGGAGATTCCTACTGAATGGGCAGTCAGGGTGTGGGGCCAGCAATCTGGTTCTTATGGCCTCCAGGCGATTCTGATGCTCCACTTGCTTCAGACGATTCTTTCCTGTCTCTCTCCCAGCTTCAGATCACTTTGATCACAGACAAGTTCAAACTTCCAAACCCATGAGCTTTCACCGGCTTCAAGACCCTGCCCTGTGCTAGTTTTTGGCAACCATGGGGTTGTCCAGCCTTGTCCACCTGCCTTGTGTACTCTGTCTGGCATTCTAGCTGCTGCTGAGTTCCAGCTGCACATGTGGGTGAGGTCGCCTGTCCTACACTTTTCCAAGCTAACCTCCTGCAAAAGTCAAGGCCCCAAAGCACAGCTTTCATCACACTAGCCCTTCTCACCTCCCACTTTAATAGATTACAAGTCTTTAACATTCGCCACTGCCCAGAGGACTATTGATTATGACAAGCAGAGTGATGATGAAGACGATGATGGCCATTGTTTATATATGCTAGTTCTGTGCAGCATTGAGTCACGGGCAGTATCTGGTTTCAGTTTCAAAACCCTGTGAGGTATTATTGTGGGAAATCTAGGTGCTTTTCCAACCCCAGGTAGGTAACTAGTGGTAGAAACAGAACTTGATTCTGCCTCTAGCTTATACATGTTCATAATCCTAAACTTGATCCCTCAACTTCCAAATGCCTTGATAAGTCATCAAACCCCTAACACAACTGGATTTTCCACTATTTGATGGAGACACTTGCTATTTACCCCACATACCTGCCTCCAAATCCTTGCTAAGGCAGGACCATCTCCCAGGAGACTCTGCCTTCCCCTTGAGCCTCTCTAAGTCTTAATTCAGCCTCAGAGCCCAGTTCAAGTTTCACCCCATTCCACAGAGAAATGTCCACTGTGTGGATCATACATGTTGGATGAAGGGCTCAGAGAGACAGTGTGGTTTTCATTTGGGGGAAGCCACAATATGTCTTATTAGGAGGGGAGAGAGCGATATGAAATAAGGAGGAAGAGCAAGGCTCAATCAGGTCCCAAAGGACATGATAAGGAGTTTAGACTGATTTCAAGGGCAACTAGGAGCCAAGGAGAAGTTTTAACTAAAAGAGAGGTGTGATTTATTTATATTTCATAAAAATCACTGTAGCTTCATCCCTCTTTCTACCTCTAGTTCCTGGTCTTTCTCCTTCCTCTCTTCTTGTTCATGGCTCAGGATCCAAATTCCTTTGCATTCTGGAGGAGCCAACAGTGTGAGCATGCCTGTGTAGTCCACCGTGTCCCCAGCTCCAGCACAAGGGAGGCACGCAGAAGATGCTCATTAAACATGTGCTAAATTAAAGAAACACTGAATATGGACAGCCCTCAGCCTCGGCCCTCACAGCCCCAGCTTCATTCAGTTGTTCGTTCTGCTGTTCAGCCGTTGGGTCAATTTGCATATTATACTTTTATTATTATAGATTCTCTTGGAATGAAGTTTAATCTTGACCTTATGCCATACAATGACCCTTTCCTCCAAGTAAGGCTGTCATGATGTGAGAATGGGAAAGGGGGGGAATTCTGGTAACAGGAGCCTCATGGGGGTTCCAGCCATGCACACACAGGAAGTGGTATCCTCGCCAGTTTCAACCATCACCACTCTTAGAAATTAAAAAAAAATAAAAACCCTGGGATTGTATCTTCAGGTTTATAGAGGATTGTTATTTGTGAGCTAGAGGCCCGATGCACGAAATTCATGCAATGGGCTCAGCCCTCAGCCTCGGCCCTCACAGCCCCAGCTTCATTCAGTTGGTCGCTCTGCTGTTCAGCCATTGGGTCAATTTGCATATTATACTTTTATTATTATAGATTCTCTTGGAATGAAGTTTAATCTTGACCTTATGCCATACAATGACCCTTTCCTCCAAGTAAGGCTGTCATGATGTGAGAATGGGAAGGGGGGGAATTCTGGTAACAGGAGCCTCATGGGGGTTCCAGCCATGCACACACAGGAAGTGGTATCCTCGCCAGTTTTGGGGCTTATGACTTTGATTTTCAGTCTATTCACTAATACAATTATGCTCTGTTAGTTCCGTTGTCTAGAACTATGCTCTGTTAGTTCCGTTGTCTAGAACTATGCTCCGTTAGTTCCGTTGTCTAGAGTTGGGTTTCCCAGTACTTCTCACATCAGTATTACAATATTGGGGTGGCACACCGGGGTGAGTGGAGGAGGTAATCCCATCCTCTTCCCAGGCCGAGGAGGCCAGTAGCTCATTTGTAACCTATTAGGGTCACGCCTGCCAGGAAGCTCTGATCTTGAGCAGAATCAGCCTTTTCGCACCAGCCTTTTCACTTTGACCTATTTCATGGCCAAAACTGTATGCATTGGCCCAGGAAGGCATTGGGTTGACAGGTGACTGCCAAAGCCAGGCAGGAAAGCCCAGTAGAAGCCGCTGACCCGCCACTCTTGGAAAAAGCAAGTCAAAGCACGTTTGACCTCATGGCCATGATGAGCCGCTTTGTCATTTCCCTAACTCGTGAGGAGGCTCTGACCCACTCCAGCAGAGGGGCAGGATGGGGCCGCCCCTCTCGTCTGTGGCGTTATTATTTCCTGTCATCAGAAATTCCTCACTTATTTTATCCTTTTGTATTTGGGTTCTGTTTATAAGCCCCTTGAAATCCTATTCCATGGGTTGTGGGTAAGGGAGGGAGCAAGTAATTAAAAAAGAAAACTGGAAACACACGCCTGACCATGTTGGGTCAGTCATGTCATTTTTGTATGCAGAGTAGTTTCACCCTTAATAACATTGGCAACTGAATGTGACATTAGTCATAATATGTAGCAATGCTCCTTTTTAAATGTGATGATCCTCCTGCTTTATTTCCCCATCTGCAAGATGAGAATGATGATTATCCCTTTGAAAATATCATATGGCCAAATTAGTTAATGTTGGACAGGCCTTTCAAAATGAAGGTACCTAATAATTTATGAGTGGCTCTGCTGGTGTGCAATTTAGGAATGAAGTCCGCCTGTGAGGAGTTGGCATCTGCCTTGATTCGTGTTTTCCTTAGATTCCTTAGCAGATCTGCTCTGCATTTCCTCCCCTTGGTGCCAGGCTGTGGCATAGGGTCCCGTGGCCTCGGCCCACGGCAGTCTCGCTGGAGCAGCCAGAGGTCGGATGATCGTGTCCTGAAAGGGAGCCTGAGCAAATATAATTGCCTAGGCCAGTGGTCGGCAAACTCATTAGTCAACAGAGCCAAATGTCAACAGTATGACAATTGAAATTTCTTTTGAGAGCCAACTTTTTTAAACTTAAACTATATAGGTAGGTACATTGTTATTAACTTATTACGGTACTCCTAAGGCTTAAGGGGCCAAAGAGCCGCATGTAGCTCGCGAACCGCAGTTTGCCGACCACGGGCCTAGGCAGTTATTTTAAATGGACTCTCTTGTTTTCTTTTTTAATCAAAATGGTGAACCGCAGTTTGCTGACCACGGGCCTAGGCAGTTATTTAACTGGACTCTCTTGTTTTCTTTTTTAATCAAAATGAGATTTTTGACTCAAGGGAAAATCTGGCAGCATTTTTTCTATTCTATGCCCTTAAAGGTATATTGCTTGACCCCGAAATGAAAGATCTCAGTCATATCTTAAATGAGATATGGGAATCCGCTCCGTTTTCACGTGCTGTCATTTCATTCCACGTTAGATAATTAAGCTCTTCCTAACTCAGATAGCATGAGATCCTTATATGGTCACAGACAGAGCCAGGGAGACATTCATAATAACAGTAAATATAGTACTGGCTATCATTTATTGAATGGTTATGTGCCAGGGCCTGGCATATATAATCTTTAATACAACAACTCTGAAAAGTATTTACAGATCAGGCTCTGGAAGGTGAGAAGTCACATAGTTATAAGGAGATGTTGGGATGAAATCTAGGTATGTCTCTAAAGCTTTTATTTTTATTTTATTTTATTTTAAAATATATTTTATTGATTTTTTTTTCAGAGAGAAGGGGAGAGGGATAGAGAGTTAGAAACATAGGTGAGAGAGAAACACTGATCAGCTGCCTCCTGCACACCCCCTACTGGGTATGTGTCCACAACCAAGGTACATACCCTTGACCGGAATCGAACCTGGGACCCTTCAGTCTGCAGGCCGACGCTCTATCCACTGAGCCAAACCGTTTGGGCTAAAGCTTTTATTTTAAAATTTAACTTGCATTTCATGAGCCCAAATCATTCATGAGTATTAATGTTTTCTTTCTATACACTTCTGGAAAAGCTATGTTTGGAAACAATTTATTGGCCACTGAAAGGAGCCACATCCTGACGGCGCCTGGTTAGGGCAAATGATTCTCCTGTCCCGTCATGACTATAAAATTCACAAGCTGACCCGCGTGAGAAACTTTCAGAATAGTCCGTGTGTTTTATTGAGTGCCTGCTGTCTACCAAACTCTGGGGCAAATTAAATCCACAAGTGCCTAGAACAGAATTCCTTCCTGTCACTGAAATTAGAAATTTTCACTTTAAAGGGCTACACATTTATATAATATGTATCCCCACATTAACAAAGTCAGAATATTTTGCTTGTCTGCTTTTCATTTGGGTTAGAATATTCTGTTTACGTTGGGATGTGTCAATAAAAAGCGTTCCCCTTTCCTGTTCACAGGCAGACAAACCGAAACTGTGCTGGGTATTCACTAGAATCCATTCAACAACAACAGAGAAAAAAGTGAATTCACCGAAATGCAAAGAGATTGATTTGCCTTAGAGTAAATAACCAGTTATCCCTGCTCTAAGGATCTGTGGGCTTGTGCAGCTTTGAGAACTGATTTGCATCTTGGCGTATATGCACGTTACTGTAATATTGTGTCTGAAATGCCTAACAAAGAACATGTAGAAGCCATACTGGTCTCGTATTTAAAATATTTATTTAAAAGAAACTAGCCACAGATGGAAATGTTTCTAACTAAAAATTATCTTTCTCAAGTATAAAAACATTTCTCAAAATCAAATATTTCCCGTATAAAGTCAGTGAGCTGTGGGCTTTGGGACTTTATTTTACATTGCCAATGAAAGCCTTTGATTGGCGAGCTTTTCTTTGCTTTACATTGGAAACTGGAGTATGTAAGCAGAGCTTAGATATGAGTGGGGAAACTGGCTTAAATTATGTGAATTTCAGAAATATCACTGTGTGTTTATTTGTACGGTTTCCTCTAAAGGGAAAAAATTTTGTTTAATATTTGAATATGTTTATTTATGAAAACGATAGAATAATCAGTAGACATTTGTCTTCTATTAGACCTACGTGTTCTCCATTTTCTTTCTGTATTTTCTATTATAAGAGCCTAGTTGTCACGTCTAATGGTAGAGTATTAACCCGTACACTTAGAAACAGCTATGATTTTTCAGTTAACCTTCTATATGTGAATATCAGTACGTTTCCACAACGTACGTAGTCTTCCCTTGAATGTGTTGCCATGTCTCTTAATTCCTGCTTTGCTGCTTGTCCCTGCTATTTTTTTCAATCCTGCACACTACAAGAAAACAGCCACAAGAGGGCGCTGGTGGCTTACTTTTCAGAAAACAGCTCACTGCCTGATTTCAGCCCTTAAAAACATACATGGAAATTATTTTTATTCAGTCAAAGCAATCAGAATGAAAAAAAAAAAAAACTGTCTTAAAATTGTCAATTCTTCATGTCTCTTGCGACCCCAAAGGCAGCAATAAAACTGGACAATGAGTTTTTCTTCACACATCTGCAGAGCCCTTAGCTGACCCTCAGTAAGGATGAGTTCAGGGCAACCGGGTATGATTATCTAATTTTTCCATCGGCTTGAGGTTTGTATGTGAAAGTTCTATTCATGGAGAGCCAAAAGAAGGGGAAAATAAAAACCTGTTTACACCTTCACTTTCCAGCTAGCCTTGCCAGCTTATCCCCTGACCTGGTACAATGACGAGAACATATCTGTGCAAGCTCAGCCATCCAGCATGTGGTTCTGGGGAGGCGGTGTCAGGGCCCCTGGTAGGGAGCAGTTCGGTGGGAGGTGAGCATCATCTTATAGATTCCAAAGCATTCTCTCCTCTCATGCAAGCAGCTCTCTTCTATACAGTGGCAATCCTAAGAAGTGATCTGAGGAGGAACCTTTACATTTCTACCAGCACCTCCATTCCTTCAGATGAACTACTGACAGTCCCTCAATATTTTATAAACTGCTAAGCAAACAGTTTCAAGTCCAAACTCCCAGCCAACTCTCTCCCTAGCCGCCTTCCAAAGAAAATGCTATACCTAAGCCTGTCCTACACAGAAATTCTAGAACCTCCACCACTAAAATAGGACTTCTGCTGAACACCCGAACCCCTCCCAGGAACATTTACAAGATGTTTAAGAGGGGGCAGTGAAATAGAAAAAAATAAAAATGCGACGATAATCACACCTGCGATGCACCATTATGGGAGTGTTGCGGAGTGCCAGGAACACCCTGATAAAGTTCTTGGTGACTCTTTGCTTAGTGTGGTTTTTCTTGGCCATGTGGGCATTGGGCACTTGCTGTCCTTCATAGCTGGTAGGTGCTACTTTTGGCTGGCCCTGGAGCTGGCTTTAGTTGTCTGTCCTTCCACGGGATGAAAAATGTCTTCCATTAGCTAATGGCTGTGTTCTCCGGGAAGTGTTCTGTCCCTTGGCCTGGGCCTGCAGGGGAGCATCAATCAAGCCTCTGAGATGAGGCCTCCGACGACCAAGGCAAATTTGTATAATCCTGAACTATAAACAGGGGGACCAGTGGTTGAGGTTTGGGATTTGCAAACATTTAAAAATCTCTATTTGAGTATCAAAGGTAAACCTTTATTTTGAAGAGAAGTTGAGGCCCAAGAGGCTCTCTGGGTGGCCTTCAGGGGGAGGTCCATTGACCTCCATTTCCCTTTCTTCAAATCAGGAAAAGAAAAGGTAAAAAACAACAACAAAAACCCTTACTTTCTTGTTTCACAGAAGAGTCAATGTGATTCCCAGTGTGAGTTGATCCAACTAATTTAATTTTTACCAGCCAGGTTTGCTCTCCACAACTTATAGATAGATGCTAAACCCTCCACCCTGAGGTTGAAATGTCCAGGAATGATTGCTCTCAGGTGCTAGGATTTGGCTGTAAGTTTTTAGCTTTTCTTTTGGTTATTTCCTTGCTCTGCATTCTCTTCCTTTGCCTACTAGCCAAGGAAGATGGGCTGAGGTGCATCCACCCTTTTTGGGGGTGGCAAAACAACTTCTGGCTTTTGAGGGAATTTATGAAGTTATGAAGGTGTGGTGGAGAAAGCAGGAACAAGGGTGTGTGTGTGTGTGTGTGCACACACGCGCACGTGTGGTTGTGTGTGTGCGTGCACATGCATGTCTATGTCTGTGTGTCTTTGAGCAGTTGTTTTTTGGTGTGGTTTGTTGCTGTTGGCACCTTTAAAAGCAGCCAGGCTGCAGAAATTCCTTAGGAAAAAGAATGAACTGACTTCCTAGAGGTGAACGGAAGGTTGCAGAGGCCTTGGGGGATATTTATGTAGAGCTCATTTTTCCCTGGGTTTCTTTGTATTGCTTATTTTAAAATCTTTATTGTCATGACAAATGTTTTGTTTTCCATCTCCTTATTCTCTTGTATTATTTCCTTTAAACAAATATCATAAATATTTTCAGTTGGGGGATAGCTTAAAATCCCTGAATTCATCCCTTTTCCATTTCATTAGGCAATGTATCAGAACTGAAATCTTGGAGGTCTTCGAGTACTGCTCAACAGTTTCACAGACTCTAAACTTGAAAGATGAGATGGGAGGGACACCGAGAAAGCTGTTATTTCTACAATGAGCAGGCAACCCAGAAATATTCATGAAATGAAAATTTAATTACATGCACCAGGCTGGTGTTTTTCTCAGTAGTAGTAAACTCAGAATTTTACTGTGTATTCTTATATATTTACTAGAGGTCCAGTGCACGAAATCCATGCACTCTGGGGGTGGAGTCCCCTCAGCCCAGCCTGCACCCTCTCACAGTCCAGGAGCCCTAGGGGGATGTCCAACTGATGGCTTAGGCCTGTGGAGAGCAGGCCTAAGCTGTCAGTCAGACATCTTTAGCACTGCTGTGGAGGTGGGAGAGGCTCCCGCCATCACGACTGCGTTTGTCAGCCGTGAGCCCAGCTTTTGGCTGAGCGGTAATCCCCCTGGGGGAGCGCACTCATCACCAGGGGGCAGCTCCTGTGTTGAGCATCTGCCCCCTGGTAGTCAGTGCACATCATAGCGAGCAGTTGAGCAGCCTTAGCATATCATTAGCATATTATGCTTTGATTGGTTGAACGGCCAACCGGACGACTGGACACTTAGCATATTAGTCTTTTATTATATAGGCTATAAGGCCATGCCTTCTTATAAATTAAGCAATTGATTATACTGAAACATCTAAATAATATTTTTTACACGTTACAGAATCCCAAATAAGTAAAATAAAAGCCAGACATGAAATTTTGTGTCATCGACACAGAGGTTTTGCAAAGAGTGGGAGAAAAAGTAGTTCTGGTTTGTCTAGTTAGAAATATGGCATGCTATTTTCCATTCCAAATGTCAAGTGATTTCCATTCTATTTTCACTAATATATGTTAACTAGGGCCCAGTGCACGAATTCATGCACCTTGAAAGGAACTGTGGGCCATGAGGCTGCAGTGGGCACAGAGGTGGGTCTCAGCCCATCTTCTGAACTCCCGCCTGGCCTCTCCTGCCATGGCCCCCAGTTCCCTGTCTGCTGGCAGCCTTGCTCCTGTCGCTGCTGCTCCCACATGCTGATGGTGCCAGCCCCGCTCGCACCTGCTGCCGGTGCAGAGCTATTAGGGCTGGCACGAGCAGTGGGTGCAAGTGGAACTGGCACCGTCAGTGGGTGAAAGTGGTGGCTACTGCCCCAATCACCCCTCAGGAGCAGAGGGAGATGGAGAAGCCCTGAGGAACAATCAGGGCCAGCAGCCACTGCTGGCACCCACTGACGGAGCCGGTGGGAGTTCCGGGCAGGACCACCCTGAGGGGCAGCAGGGCCAGCAGCCACTGCTGGCACCCACTGATGGCGCCAAGAGCAATCGGGGCCAGTGCCAGGTGCCGGCAGTGGGTGTGCGTGGTGGTTCCAGTGCCGGCAGCAGGTGCAAGCGGGACAGCTCGGGCAGCAGGTGTGAGCACCGAGCAGGACCACAGTGTGCGGGAGCAAAGAATTTTCAGTAATCACCAGAAGCCTGCCCTGATGACAGCAACCGGTGCCCCGCCTTGGTCTGGTGCCCCCACTCACCTACACCACCATCCTGCTGTGGCCGACGCCCGCCATATTCCGCACGCACCCCTGGTGGTCAGCGCATGACATAGAGACCAGTTGTTTGGTTGTTCAGTTGTTTGGTTGGTCTTACATTTGGTCCATTTGCATATTAGAGTTTTATATATATAGATTTCCCAAACATAGGGTTAGTTAACAAGGATGGTTAGTTTCATATTTATAAACATTTAAAACTTAGCTTCTTTGTATGAACAACAAATTATAGGAAAATATGTAAAAAAAAAAAAAGAAAAATTTATGATGGTTTTCTAGAAAAGCTGGGATGGTCCATTGTCTTCATTCTGAGGAACGGTTGTGCTCAGGCAAGAATCTGATAGTCCAGCAACAAGACAGAACTGGGCCTGATGTCCTCTGTGAGCCATCATGAACCAAAGTTAAGAGTCTGGGTTTGACATTTAAAAGAGTGCAAAATCAACATGAAAATTGGTATGTCCTTCTCATATGTAACTTGGGAGAAAAATGTAAGAATAGGAAAGATGTAGCTATCTCTTTAAAAAGCAATATTTAGGAGCAAACAGTAAGAGCCAGAATAATTATAGCAACGAAATAAATAGCAAATAATTGGATTGGATTGAATTGGATTGGATTGTTTTGGATCGTACCTGACAGTTGGGTGTTGGACATACAGTGTAAAATACAAATCTATAAGTCCATAATGATGTAAATAAATGGTGGAATAACTAATTAAATCAAGGAGAATAGACAAGTCCCCCATACAAAAGGATCCCAAATAATTTATGTAGATTCTACTGTTCAAGGAGATGGAGCCTAAGTTCCTGCTCATTAAGGATTGGTTACACATATAACTTCCTTCCATGGGGTATAGTGTAGACAATGCGGGGGAGGGAGAGGGGGGAGTAGGGGAGAGATGGAGAAACTAGAGGAACCATCTCAGTCGGGTGGTCAAGATCAACATCAGCAGGGACAAACCATGTTGACAGCATGCGCCCTTGGTAAGATTCAGTGGGAATGGTACTTTACCTCTGTGGTCTTCCTTCCCCAAGCCCATGGCCCCAGTCTAATCATGAGAAAAATTTCAGACAAATCCCAGGAGAGGGGCATCATACAAAACACCAGACCGGGATTCCTCAGAACGGTCAAGGTCATCAGAACAAGGAAAACTTGAGACACTGTCAGTGGTGAGCGGCGTCTAAGGAGACACAGAACACAGTATCCAGAATGGGGTCCCAAGACAGAGAAAGGACATCAAGTAAAAACTAAGGAAATCCAAATAAAGTATAGACATTGGGTAATAATAAAGTATCATGCTAGTTCATTAGTTGTGACAAATAGCATAGTAATATAAGATGTTAACTATAGGGGAGGCTGGGTGAAGGTTATATGAGATGACTCTGTACTCGCTTTGCAATTTTTCTGTAAAACCAAAACTATTCTAAAAGTTCTTTAAAAAAAATAATTCTAATTCTCATATGTTAGCCCTACATCTCAATGTAGTTATTTTCCTAACGCTTGGTTTTGATTTTTAAGATATGACCTTAAATTGGATAAAAGAAGACATGTTCTCCAAACTTTACCCCTTCATACATTTGTACTTGTGAAAGATGCATTTGTAGAGCTATGACTGTCATGATTACTTTGGCTTATAAATAGATTAGATATTCTACTTTTTATGAAGAGTGTTTATTAGGGATCCAAGGTTTGAGAAAGTTTGCTCCCATATTTAGGATTGCCATGACCACCCACAGAGGGGGAAACTGAATAACTTAGTGGTGAATGGCCACTTTACCATTCAATCAAGATTCATGTAATTTTAAGTCGGTGGTTTAGAAATAATAATCTATCCTTTTGTGCTAAATGAGAGCTACCTTTCTAAAATCAAATTTATTGTCATCTTTATCGCAATGAAATTGTATTTTATTGCACTGATAAATATTTTAAGGGAAAGTAAAGTATATTCCCTTTGAAATGAAGTAATGAATTTTTCATCCAAAAATTGCATCTGTTCACAAGAGATGTAAAATTTATCATAAATATTGATAAACCTATCAAAATGTTTTGAGAATTTTTTTTGTTTTATAACTATAAATAGTATGTTATTATGATTGCAAAAAGTTCAAAACTATTACAAATCTCTCAACATGCCATACATCTGTATAACAAAGAGACGTATTCTGGGAGAATCATTTTGTGTGGCCCAGTGGTCCCCTTCCTCACTCATTATTGCCTTTGTATTCGAAGACTCACTCCTTTCACTTTTTCCATCTTAGTGTTCAGTTACAGTCTGAGACAGATTTTTCTGCCTATAGTAAGAAACACATGGTCTGGGCTTCATCATTAAACATCTTGGTGTGATCTGGGGGGCTTTGAAGAACCAATGACTTCCCCTGGTTGTCCTCTTGTCTGCAAACACCCTGGTCATCTTCCAAAATGAAATGCTGTCCTGGGAGCTGAATGTGCACCATATTTACAAGTGTGTTGACTGACCAATGACTCATGAGACCATCAGGCAACAACCAATGATGAATGCGTCATTTTTTCCCCTTCTAAAACGACTCGTGTCACAATACAGTTATGAGTAGTGTAAGCCTCCAGTTTCCTCTCCTTGAACCCAGTAAATCCTTGCTGTCTTATTCTTTGAAGGGATATTTTAGTCATTTTGAAAGAACTGAGAGCGAGCAAGCACTGTATGCAATTACTGCGTATTGTATCTAGCCTCGAGATAAAATAATGTCCCAGTAGATTTTACTTCATCTTTTAAACACACACAATAATTTAAATTCTTAACTAGAACACACTTGAATTTTCCCATGTTTAATCATTAAAAAGGCAAAACTTAATTTCATCAAGTGCAATCAAAGAATTTTTCACAGTAGCAATTAAAAATATGAAACTGGAATTTCAATGACATAAACTTGAACAGCTGCTAGGGTATATTTTTAATCTTCACCCAAATCAAATGGCAAATCAAATTCTTCTCCAGAATTTCTTTTCTTTTCTTTTTCAGTATCAGTGGGTTGGAAGGTGGTTTTAGTAATTCAGAAACCGCCTTAAATGTGCTCCAGTGTATATTGAAATGTACATAGACTGTAACTCCACAGTGAGTGGTAACCTTTCTATTTCTATAAGACACAGAAGGCAAAAGTCTTCAGAGAAGGACTGATTGGTTAGCTTGCTTTGGCATGAGGGCACTTCCAACTATACTGGGCTGTTTAACTAAGGAAACCAAAACCTCTTTCGCTTGGTTTGCCATTCTTGCCGTGCTCCATGGGTGGCATTTACAATAAGAGAAAGTAAATGCCACCCATGAAGTTCAGGCCCTTCTCATTCTTTCCCATTTCCATGCTGGGGCTATTTTTGTGATACCCAGACCCTCCCGGCACTTTCGTGTGTGAGACAGTGAGCTGGGACGTATGGAGCAGATATGTAATTAGCCGAGTGGTATACTTTTCACTCCATGCTCAGACATGTTCCCTCCGATTTTCCTCCTTGACTTTTAGAATAGACACCGAGGAAGAGCAGCACCCAGCGAAGCCAGGACTCCGGGTTTTAAAAAATGTTTCAATGTTTCGAAAAGGTGGAGCCATGTAATTAATTACTTTAAAATTTCAAAGCCTTCTTAGGCGTCTCTCTCTATTTTGTTTCCTGAAAATGGGACTTTGAGTTCTTGAGCAGTATGGCTTCTATTTTAGTTCATTATTTCTTCTCAGCAAACCTCCCTCCTGACTATTCTGGTAGCAGATTTGTACGCCACCTCCCCAACTTTCTTTGCATTGCTGGGTTTATGAAGTGAGTATTGTGGTCATGAGACATAGCCTTCTGTGCTTTGGATCTTGGATTGTCCTTATTTTGCGTTGTTAGTCCTGATGCACGTTTTAATCTCCAGATCTGTGTTCCTTCTGATGCAGCAGCCGCAAGGCACATGGGGCTACTGAGCACTTGAAATCTGGCTCATCCAAATTCAGGTGCACCCTAACCATGAAGCACACACTGGACTTCAAAGACTAAATGAAAAGAAAAATGGAGATGATGTCAATAATTTTTAGATTGGCTTTATATTGAAATTATGTTACATGTATTATGTTAAATAGAATAATCATTAGCATTTATCGCATCTTTTCTATTAGAGCTTTTATAATGACAGATGTGGTTCACATTGTATTTGCATTGGGTACACTAGTAGGATTAGGCTAGAGAGTAGACAGCATTTCTCTGCTTTTGATGAGAATGGGAAATGAAAAAAACACATTGGGAAAAATATTTAATGTCCGTTAAATTTCAGCTAATTTTGATGGGAGTCTCAGATGCAGATCAAGTTATGTTTGTTCATAGACAAAGCTCCGAGCTGATCAATTTGGTAGGGACTGAAGGCAGTGTATCAGGCCTGTCCTGACTTGTGGCAGGAGCCATCCTGACTGCGTGGGCAGAGAGGTAGCTGCATCTTTGACCTGTCCCAAAGCCAGCTCTTTCACAGTCCCCCAGTTGACAGTAATGCAACTTTAGTCAAACCCGTGTAACCACTGCAGACTCACACACGCATCTAACAATCCTCTGCTCTCCCAGCTAGAGTGCAATTCAGCATAGACTTTGGCAACCGAAAATCTTAAACCTCAGCCTTGGTGACTTCAGTTGTTTTGTTGGTATTCAGGAAGACGCCCTTTGACTGTCAAATATGGATTGCAGTGTTTGCTTTAGTATCTGCTCACCACCCCCTCTTTCTGAACATGTTCATTACCATCAGGGTGTTCCGGGGTGGCTGGTGTGGTTCACCTACGTGGCGACAAGAACTTGCCAATATGTTATCAATGTCTTTGAGCTTAGAAATACGTTTGGATTCTCACCAGAGTGAAAATTTGTGTCTAATCACCCCCTTTCCACCTTCCTTTTGATGAAAAATCATCAAAATGTGAGATGAAAGGATCTAATGGGTTGTCTGAATGTTTTCCCCAGCCCTGTTGGAAATGATGGAGGCATCGGCTCTTCAACATTTCCTCTGAGAAAGCAATTCCAAAGGTTGGTGTCAACTTACAGCTCGGTAATGGACTAATACACGTTATCCTGTGTGCAGCTCTAAATCACAGCCTGCCAGCGGTGCTCCTGGAAGTTGGGAAATAGGTTCCTTCCCAAGATGCTAAACAAATGGCTTTGAATGTTGCGGGCGTGAGTCTGTCTAACCTTTCTAACAGCGGCATGAATGCTGCAACGTTGCTACTGATTTTTAACATTCAGCTCTCTGGAAAATAGAAAATAGTCAAAATTTGACAGGCACTCTACAAAATGATCCGATCCTTCATTAATGCCGAATAAGAGCTGTGCTCGCAAGTAACATTGTGCTTAAAAATTTGAAACAAACCTTCCTTGTCTCTTCTCAGGCTTGCTTTATTATGCGGAGTGAAATTAGGTTTCACTGAATTTGAAACAGGGCTTTAAATATTGTCTTCTCTGCTTTAGTTTATCCTTTTATCTTTTAAACTAGAGGCCCAGTGCACGAATTCTTGCACAGGTGGGGTCCCTCGGCCTGGCTGGTGATCGGGACTCATCTCACCTAGTCCCTATCAGGTCTGATTGAGTGGGCCAGCCAGGGGGAGGTTGGCTGTGGGAGCACGCTGACCACCAGGAGGCAGCTCCTGCATTGAGAGTCTGCCCCCTGGTGGTCAGTGTGCATCATAGTGACTGGTTATAAAGTTCACTTAGGCTTTTATATATATAGATATGTATGGCCCCCAAATCCTAAAGGAGAGTGCAAATGTTCAATTAAGTTATTTAATGTTTAACCTGATGTATAAATCAAAGAAATCCAAATTAAACAAGGAGCCATATTGCACATATTTCACCATCACAGATAATGTCCAGGGTTGGCAAGGATATGGGCAAAGAGGCTCTGATGTTGCTGCAGGAGTTGAAATTGTCACAATATTGCTGAAAGGCAGCTTGGTAGCACTTATTATAAGCTTTAAAACAGTGTACATGCCGAGCAATTTCATTTCTAGGAATTACTCCCGTGGGAAGTAATTAAGAATGAGAAGAAAAAGATTTAACCAAACTGCAAGAATTCTCACTGCAGTTTTACTTAAAATGGGAGCAATAGGTGAATCTGGATAAAGGACATAGAGAGTTCTTTGAACTATATTTGTTTTTGCAAATTGTCTGTTCATTTGAAATCATTTCCCAATAAAAAGTTTCCAAAACAAACTCTCAGATGGGAGGAAACAGAGGAGGGCTGTCCTTACTCACTGCCTCTGGAGACCAGCACCAATGCCAGCTGCTTTTTAACTTCCCAATTGCAAAATTTAAAAATCTAGAAATATCTATTACTAGGGAACTACTTATATAAATTAAGGTGCATCCACGCAGTGTAACACTATTTAGCTATTAAAAATGACAGCTTATGATATACTTTTAGTGAAAATAAACAGGTCTCCAAATAAACAGGTTACAAAAATATATGTGAATGTGATTTGATACGGAAGAGATAATGTCTGTTTTACCCAGGTATTCATAGTAGTTATCTCTGGATGTTAGAATTGTAAGGTTGTGTTTTGTTTTGTTTTTAAATCTGTTTATTTTTTCTGTTTGAAAACAACAACTTTGGCTTTATGGACAATTTTCTGCAACACTTTTTGAGCACATTCAGGTTTTCCTCATCCCTCTATGGCAGCCGTTCTCAACCTGTGGGTCGCAACCCCTTTGGGGGTCAAACGACCCTTTCACAGGGGTCGCCTAGGACCATCGCAAAATACATATATAATTACAAATTGTTTTTCTGATGAATCACTATGCTTTAATTATGTTCAATTTGTAACAATGAAAATACATCCTGCACATCAGATATTTACATTACGATTCATAACAGTAGCAAAATTACAGTTATGAAGTAGCAACGAAAATAATTTTATGGTTGGGGGTCACCACAACATGAGGAACTGTATAAAAGGGTCGCGGCATTAGGAAGATTGAGAACCACTGCTCTACGGTGAGATGATAAAATTATAGAGAGGGTAGAACACAAGTGAGGGATATAAGGAATTGCACTGTGATTCAGACGAACTGTTCTGGGTAGTAGTTGCGTCACTAGCTACTCGGTTGACCTAGGTCTTTTACAATCACACTGTGATCCCCTGCGACTCTTTCAGTATCGGTACTACTTGTCATCATTCCCACACCCCCACGTCATACCATCTTCAATTTAATGCTCTGTGCATGGGCATGAACTGTGCGGTTCAGACTACTTCTTTCATTCGTTATGATGCTTTGGAACTGTAGTCCATCCTTTCAGATGCCTCAAATAAATGACAATACTATGAAATTTTTATAAAAACATTTCAGCAAACTCACCTCTTAAGTGAAGACTGTAGTAGTTTAATAGTTCCATTTGAAGGTTAGTCTGTATGTGAATCTCCTTAGGCTAAGAGGGAACCTTTTTTTAAAAAAAAAAATGACATAGAAATCTTAAAACATCGAATACAAATTAGTTAACTCTATTGTCATTTGCCTCTGTGTGTGTGTGTCTGGCAATTCATCCAGGAGATGTTTGCTTTCCCTTCAAGAAGCTTATGATTTAGTAGAAGAGGTAAATGGCCACGCAGCACAAGGCAGGGCATAATAATAGTCACAAGAGAAGTAAATTTAAGGGCTAACACAGTACATCCAAAGGGAGAGAGAAATGTCAGGGATAGGATTATGGCAACCAATGGTAACGTTGGCGTTGGGCCATGGAAGGACATTATGAGGCTAACTGACAAAATTGAAAATGAATGATTTCTTAAAAATACTGTATCAATGTTGAATGTACTGAAGCCAGTAACTGTTCTGAGGTTCTGTGTGAGTATATTCCTTTAATAGGAAAGACACAAAGAACCGTGTGGGGAGGGGATGGGGGAGAAAGAGAGAGAGAGAACAAATAATAAAGTAAATTGGGTAAAATATTAACAATAGGCAAATCTGGATAAAGGCTCTATGGGAGTTCTTTGTACTATTTTTATTTTTACAACTTATCTTCTCATTTGCAATAATTTCCCAATAAGAAGTTTTAAAAAACAACTCTCAGATCGGAGGCAACAGAGGGTAACTGTCCTTATTTACCGCCTTCTGAAGACCAGCCCGATGCCAGCTGCTTTTTTATTTCCCCCAGTGTGGTTCATTCTAGTTATTTCTTGACTTCACCAAACCACCGCATAATTTCACACAACCAGGATGGAGGGCAGGCGTCTGTTTTACAGGCCCTGAGGCCTGAAATAGCAGGAGGCTGTGTTGTGGGGTGGGCTGGAAGCCGGTGCCCTGCCCAGCGTATTTGGCTTGATTTGGCTTTGTCTGGGCAGTTTGCTATCGGACCCTGCACGGTGGAGTAAACAGCTAGGACAAATAAAACAGAGAGTGACTTAGAAAACAAAGCCTTCCCCCTCCTTCCCTTGGACAGTTGTCTTGCCTCCTCCCTCAGAGCAGCACACGTCTCTTTAAAGATATTTCCCAAATGGCACTCGAGTCTCTCCCCTGTCATCATTGTTCAATTGGAGCTCCGGCAAAAGGATGCCAAGTCTTCATTTCTGGTACTCAGATAACCTCCTCCAGGCATTTTCTCAGTGTGGCTCAGACCCAAGCTGTTGCACACACTTCACCTGGCTATTCAAGAAACACATTCCCCAGAGTTAAGGGCCCCGCAGTAGTGAGAGCCATGAGAGGGAGAATGCCCCACAGAGGAATTCGGTCCCCATCTTAGCCTGAGTGGGGGGAGACACCACAATTGGAGGAGGTGTGCACGGTGCCCATCTGTGGCCCCTCCCAGCCTGGAGCCCTGGAAGCAGAGTTGGAAACGATGATGGAGATTTTCCCCGTCAGGCTGGGAAGGGTGGATATGGGGGGTGGAGGGAAGGAAATCATCCACCAGCTTCTCCCACTGTCTCCAGGATGTTCCTTTGTTCCCTCGGAAGCCATAAGCCAGAGAAGCTATAGTCCTGGCTGTGGTGGGTCTGGAAGTGCCCTCCTTGTGAGCTCCCTCGCTGCCTTGGCCGAAGGAGAGAGTCAACGCCTGACGTTCCAGGGCCTGGGGCAGCTCAGTTTCATGTGCTCACAGCTTAGACCACCAGGTTCTAGCAGGGGCTCTGCAGCTCGCTGTGCACATGGTCATAGGCAGGCAGCCTCACTAAGCCTCCCTCGTGGCACCTACCAAATGGACCAATACTGGTCCTGAGCTCCTTGAGCTGGTGTGAGGAATCCATGCATCCACAGTGCATATCGAGCATGAAGCAGAGACGGTGCTGACTGCCGTTGTGGATGTGCCTGTCACGAGTATCAGTGTTCCCTGCTTGGCTTCTGTCCTTTCTTCCCCAAACGTATTGCTGTTGCAGAGTCAATTCCACTATGTGTAGAGATACTTCTTTGATGATGAGAATCTTGCAATTGGCTATGAAGAAAGCGCTCTCTGGAAAACTCTGAATACCCAACGAATAAAGAGGAGCACTTCTTCATTGTCCATGCCCACCCCTGGTGGTGGTTTTCATTTCCTAACCCTCTGTGTATCTTGCCCTTCCATCCTGCCAGGCCCTCAGTGACAGTGCCCGTTGCCTTCATTCTGTTTATTGAATCCATCACTCAAGACTTGGCTCAGTGTCACCTTCCATGACATTTTCTCACCATAAGGGCAGAAGAAATTGCTCCTGTAGTGCCTTTTACAGTTCTTTAATAGCTCACATCACATGAAATAATATTATTCACCCCTGCTCAACTATAAATTTCTGGAGAATCAGGGTTATCATATTTGTTCTACTTCCAGGCACACATGCTGCTCAATAACTGTTGTGTTGGGGTTGTTTGTTGTTGTTTGTAAATTCTTTGAAAGTGTGATAAGCATACAGAATAGTGCTCAAATCAGGAGTAGAGTTGGTGATCACATTGTAAGTTACATAAATGTTGAATCACTATGTTGTACAACTGAAACTAATATAATATTGTATGCCAACTATACTTAAATTAAAAATAATTTAAATTGAGAGCCCACAAAAAATGTTAGGAATGTACAGCTTGATAGTTTTACAAAGTAAACATACTAGTGCAACCAGCGTCCAGATCAAGTACTGGGAGAAATCTAAGGAGACTATTAGAAGAAACATAAAAATCAATCTTCAGTCTTACTCCCTCCAAGGGCAGCCACTGTCCCACTTTCCAACATCATAAAATAGTTTGAGATTAATTCATACCGCTGTATGTGGTTCTAGTTCATTTAATTTCATGGCTATGTAGTATTCCACTGTGTAAACGTACCATTTATTTGTCCATTCTACCACTGATGTTACACTGGAGAGTAACTATTTTATGGACTGAACTGAATACTAACATCTGGCTCTTAAGAAACACTTCCCAATGAAGAGCTGACAGGACAGAGGTTGAATTTATGAATGCCTTTGACAGGACAGAGGTTAAATTTATGAATGCTAGAAAGGCAACCCTGGTTTCTCACCCTCTGAAAAGAGCAATGACTCAGGGCTCCCAATATCCAGAGCTGGCAGGGTCTGAAGTCAGGACTCCCCAGTCGCTCAGCCCATGAGCTCTTGATTCTGCTCTAGCCTGGCTGTTTGCTCAGTGGGTAAAAATCAGCATGGTGATTTGGGGGCATGGTGGCATGCCTAGAATTCTGTTTTGGTATTAGGTATTGGCATACAAACATAGAGTGAAATGTATTTTACTAATGATTGTGGTGGCATTAATTGTAATTACTTGTCAGTCTAACTTGCTTGCTGGCGTCTGACTTGCCAACATGTCTGAAAAGGTCTTTAAAGGATTTCACTAGCACTCTTGTAAGTCGTTTGTCAATAAATGATGAAAAAGGCTTGGCTGTTTATATTTCGATGTTATCGTCTTAAAGGGGAACTGTCTACATGCCACCCACCCTAGAAATGCGCCCCCCCCACCCTTTTTTTGCAGAAGGTGTCTAAGGTGAAGGGAGGTCTGGTTGCTTTGGAAATCTGAAATTTCATGTTTACATTTTAAGAGGTAAGCTGAAACCCTCACTATTTGGGCTCCACCTGAGTGGCGTTCACATTTAGAAATTACAAGATTGTTATTGGCTATCCCGAGCTCGAGGAGGTGGCTCCGTACTGGCAGTTAATTAAAACGAGGCTGGCTTTCAATATCAGAATTATGCAGGCTGTTTTTGTAGGATGCCCCTGAAGTCTTGACTACCCTGCAATGTGTTTTTGATGTAAAAAAAAATATTTAAAAAGGAAATATAACACAGGGCAGCTTGTCCTCGTTTACTGCAGAGGTTGGTTGGTCCGTGAGCTTTGCAGAGTGAGGTTCTGCCCAGTGTTCCTTATCCTTTCTTTACCTCTGCAGCCTCTGGGCTGCCACACTTCAATGTGCCCGAGGGACAGCTGATAGGAGAACAAAGCCCTAGGACAGTGGTTCTCAACCTTCCTAATGCTGCGGCCCTTTAATACAGTTCCTCACGTTGTGGTGACCCCCAATTTCATTGTTACAAATTGAACATAATTAAAGCATAGTGATTCATCACAAAAACAATATGTAATTATATATGTGTTTTCCGATGGTCTTAGGCGACCCCTGTGAGAAGGTCGTTTGACCCCCAAAGGGGTCGCGACCCACAGGTTGAGAATCGCTGCCCTAGAAGGAAGATGGCTTATTGGGATGCAAATTGGGAAGATCTTAGGAAAGTTTGTCAAATCACAATATTGCTACTTGAAGTGGCAGGTGAAGTAATTTTAAATCATTCTTTTAATAATTCTTCTTCTCCTTTAAATATGGTTTCAATTATCTAAATAATTCATGACTACATTCTCCATGTAAAAGCAGAATCTAACAATTCAGATAAAGAGAAAAATCTCTTTGACTATTCCAGGCCAGTCCTGCTTCCTCCCAATGGACAATTCTTTCATCAGTTAGTGAGTATAATGCTAGGTCATGGGTCACAAAACAATGACCCAGGCCCTGTCCAGCTCCCTGCCAGTTTTTGTAAATAAAGTTTTATTGAAACATAACCATGCCCATATATTCACATGTTGTCTCTGGCTGTTTTCACATTGCAATAGTTGAGTTGTGGAGCTGCAACAGAGACCCATGAAGCCTAAAATGTTTACTAACTGGCTCTTTACAGAAAAAGTTTGCTGAGCCCTGTACTAGATATTATTTTCTTTGCAATTTTATATATTTAGAGTAATGTGTTATTTTATATGCAATGTTTATGTATACATATAATTTTTTATTTTACATAAATCGTATCAGATAGTACATAGTGTTCTATTCCTTGCATTTTTCATTTAATGATTTGCCTTCATGAACTGTCATCCACATCAAAATGTTGCCTATTTTTATTATGTTTATTTAGCTGTTGCATCTTGACTGAGTTAAACTTATTTTATCATCCTCTGCTGGTGAACATATAGCTTATTTTCAGCTTTTACTGTTAAAACGGATTTAGCAATAAAAACTGTCCATAATCTCTATTTTTCTCTACTAGTATTGGAAAATCATATCACAGTTTCACAACAGAGAAGTTTCATGGCAATCATAGCTAATGTGAAAGGAAAGAGGGGTTAATTGACTTGGTCAGTAGTTTAAAGCACGGCTGTGGGCATCCTTAGGACAGACGTGTATGCTTCCTATCTCTCGGCAGTGCCTACTCTGGGAAAAGGCCTGAGTGAATTTGAAAGTCTCTTTACCTAAAGGACATGGGAGGGAATTCGAAGTGCCCCTAGGCAGAGTATTTGTAAGCTTGCCCTCACTTGAACTGTAGCCTGAGAACATGTCAGGATTGTAGTGTATGGGTTAGAAATATGAAACCAATGAATGTCAAGCTCCTGGGAACATCCACAGAGATAATGTTGAGCCCCTTCAGTTTTTAGATGAGAGCACCAAGACTCACAGAGATAAGTGATGCGTTCAAGATGATAGTTTTAGGTCTTGATCATGACCTGGCCTGTCAACAGACTCCAACTCCAGTGGCCGGAGAATTGAAAGACCTGATTTTTTAACTCAGGAGGATTAAGATTTACAGTAGCATGTACTTTGCAAGTTTTATAGTTTGTCAGAGTATTTGTATTTAGAGACTTTTAAAATGCATGATTTAAGTATGAAATTTTCTGATCATATTAGGTGATATCACCCGGGGATCATAATAAAGAACAGTCCCAACTGAAATATGACTGAGCAGTTTGAAAGTTGTTGTTCCTGACAATACAGGCCATTTGTTCATGTACTAGTACATTCAACCTCTGCTGAAGTCATTTTAGCACATGGCTGTGACTCAAAGGGTTAATTCAACACAGAAAAAGTGTTTTCTAGAATGGTAAGGAAATTGTTGCTTCTAGTAAAGCGAAAATACTCACTGAGGCTCATGTGAATTAAAGTTTTTGGCAGTTTGGAAATGACGTCAACGATTGGCAAAGCCTGCATTTGCACCAAGCAATGCCTTAAACATGTCACAGTTTCTGTTCATGATAGAGACACCATTTGAATCCAAGCTCCTGACATGAAACTGCACTAAAGGTAGTGACACGGTGTTTTTTCTGAACCTCATGTAAAAACAGGTAAATATTTAATGTTAACGAGACTCTCGCCTTTAAGTTTCTCTTGCCATGCTTCTCACACCCTTTCCTACTTTGCTATTCTTAGCTGATTTATCCTGAGCCTGATGGTAGTAAAAGAAGTAACATAAAATGAAACCCAATACTCAGAACCACCTATTTCTGAATTCACAAGTTCAGTTGGGGTCACCATTGGTGCCAATGAAAGATTTGCCTAGAAAGCAATCACAGTCCATACAATAAAATAGATTTTTCATTTAAGTGCCAGCAATAATTGCCTGGTGGTCTTGGAACAAAGAGAAACGGGAATTACTAGAGCACATTCTGCTATTCGGTTTCTTGGCCTAGAAACCATAGGGGGAGACAGAGAAAACAGCCCCAAAACAACCAACTGCGGCCAGTCTCAATGACTGGAGGCTGAGAAACAACGCTGGACTTTTTGTCAGATTAATTATTGCTAGAGTTCCTGTAAGGTACATTATTTGGTATTTGGAGGCATATATGAAATTACAGACAGGAGTTTTGTTTCCCAAATTATAGCCCTTGCTGGGGAAAAAGCAAGGGAAACAAACCATAATCAAGACCCAAGTAGGAATTTCTTCTTAGTAGGGCTAGGAGCAATACTCTTAAGGCTTCCATTATTTCAAACTGTGGCTGAACATAGAAAATAATAAAATAGCTCATTGAAAACTAATCAGTTATATTCCACAAATAAAATGGGTTGATAAATAGTTCTTTCTTACGAACACAATTATGTTGTTGTTTTGGCTTCGTGTAGACAGCACATGAAGGCAACCATTCATAGAAGAAAACCAGTGTTATAGAATAAAACACCAAAGAAGTAGAATGAAGTTCCCCCTCCCCAAACGGGAAGGGAATTTAAGGCCACCTGGTCAGATGCCAATATCATCAAAAATATTATCCACCTAGTGGATTTTACTCATCAAGTTTTCTAATCCCAGCTGGGCTTTCCCTTACCTCTCCTTGAATTTTCAACTTGCCACCTCACACCATCACTTGAATAGACAAACTCTTTTTAATATTAGCATAAGAAAAATATATAAAGAGATAAATAAATATACATGAAACCACAGTTTAAAAAACAATTTATGTAGCTCTTTCAAAGTTTAAAAACCCCACACTGAAACTTTGGTTTTGGGGGGGATTTTGTGGTTTTGTTTTATTTTTATTTTAGCTGAAGTGTACAATAGCACAGATAATCTATTCCCTCCTCCTTATTGCTCTAGAAAAGCTAATCAGATGCAGCCACATATAGTTCAAATTTGCCTCAGTACTCTTCTCTAGCTACTAAAATGGGCAAGCAAATATTAAAGTCACGAATGGTGTAGAGGCAATAAGAATAGTTACTATAGGGAAGTAGTTAGTGATAAATTAATGAAATATGGCCCTAGCCACTTTGGCTCCATGGAAAGTGTCGGCCTGCAGAGCAAAGTGTCCCAGGTTCCATTCGGGTCAAGGGCACGTACCTCTTTTGTAGGCTCCTCCCAGGCCTGGGCCCTTGTCAGGGCCTGTGCAGGAGTCAACCGATCAGTATGTTTCTCTCACATCAGTATTTCTCTCTGTCTATTCCTCTTTTTTCCACTCTCTCTAAAATTAAATGTAAAAATATCCTCAGGTGAGGATTTAAAAAGAAGAAGAAAAGAAATTAATGAAATATGTGTATTTTCCAAGTAAAATAAGGAACCTAAAAGGACTCAAGTATATACAAGACTGTTATGTTGAGAAGGGAAAGGCAACAACTGGGAAACAATGGCAAAACAATGGCCAAGTTGTTAGCAATGAATTATTTCCCTAGATTGTATCGGTGATAATAGCAAATAGAATAGCTTCGAGCTAAACAGTTCTTAAAAATAAGATCCTGGAATGTTCATAGACTCTGGGAATTTGACATTAACATAGTGCCCAGATTATAGAGACAACTGCAGAAGGATGGGTTTTCATCTGTATCTGGTTTTCAGTTTATTGCAAGGTGTGTTTATTTAAAAAACATACCTGAAGCAGAGACAAAAACAAACAGAAAAAATAATAATCTGGAGGAAAAAGATAATGCAACCAACAGAAGAAAATTACTAAAAAAGAGTGCCATAATTAATATGAAGAGTGTCCCAAAAAATGTATACACATCTTAACAGCTGATAGCGCAATTTTGAAAATGAAATGTATTTTTAATAGACACTGCCTTTTATAATTATTCAAAATGTGTGTATACATTTTGGGGGGCGCCCTATATTTTGAGTAACAAGAAATGATCTTATAAAATAAGACTAAGATGTTGTGACAAAGCACAGTGAACAAGAGTTTTATGAATTTAATAAAAATTCCATGAGGAAATAATCAGACATAGTTAGAATACGAAACATTCTACAAGAATGTGAATGTTACTAAAAGTGAATGTTATGTAAATACAGATCTGTGGTGGGAGGGGCGGGGCCAACACTGAGGACAGGGCTCTTTTAGCTTGAAAGACTCTATAGAGGCAGCACATCCTAACTCAGTGTGCGAACCTTCATTGGATCCTGGTTCAAAAAGAAAGACATTTGAGGTACAGCTAACAATGTGGGCATGTAGATTGGTTATTAGAAAATACTAGGATATTACCATTACTTTTTTGGTATAAGAATAGTATTGAGGTGAGGAGAAGAATGTGCTTGCTTTATGAGATGCTTGCTGAACTAATCAGGAATGAAGTGTGTCATAATCTCTGAAACATTCTAAATGGTTCAGCAAAATATTAAAATGAAAGTATGCAGCATCTTATTACATGTTACTGTTTTTATGGCAGCAATCCATTTTTAACATAGAACAAGTAGAAAATACAGAAATAAAATCTGACCATGAATACAACTCATCCCAGTACTGCTACCACTTTGGTATGTGTTCCTATACAGTATTGATGGTGTATAGGGTGTCCCCCAAAATGTACACACACACTTTGAATAATTATAAAGGCAGTGTTTATTAAAATACATTTCATTTTCAAAATTGAGCTATTAAGGTGTGTATACATTTTTGGGGGACACCCTGTCTATTATGTACTAAAATATTTATAACATACATATGCATACATATATAATACACATAATGTATATAAATATTCACATACATAAGACATACTTTTCTTTAGTAATATAAATATAACATGTTTTCACATTAAAAATCTTAATTACATAAAACATCATTTTAATGAGTGAACTTAGTATTGTACTATATGCAGGGACCCTAATTTATTGTACCCATCTCCTCCAGTGAAAGGAGTTTTACTTGTTATTTTACAGGTACATCTCTTTCTCCATGTGCCTGAGGCTTTCCTTTAAAGTGCTTCTGAGTTCCCTCTTGATGTGGCCTTAGTGGTTTGTTATGCTTTCTTATCATTCATTCTGTCACTAACATTTTGTCTCCTTTACATTAGCCCAGAAGGGCAAAGAATCTTTTTATCTCGATGGGTAAATCTCACACATAACAAATTGGTTGCTTATCTTTGCTCACTAATACTTTATTTAGCAGACTAATCTGATAAACTACCTATTTCTCAAGTTAAAATAACATTCCCAGTGGTGGTGAACTTGATAAAGTTTCTGAGTCTCTGAAGACAGAGCTGATTGCTGGCAGCCACATTGCATTTTAGCTAATACAAGAAAGGTTTGCCTTTCAAGTTGAAGAGATAAAGACTGGGGATAAAGGGGGTGGTTAGCATATCAGGGGAAATGAAGAACCACCTCACATGGCAACTTATTGCTTTGGAATGTGGACTCTTTTTATTTGAATAAGGCCACGGCATCAAATAGACCCAGCTTCAAATAATGTCTCTGATACTTTTTAACCTTAGCCAGGGTCTGATTCTCATACCCGGTTTTTTCATCTGTCACCTGGATCAGGAGGTATATATGGAAATCTCATAGATCTGTTATAAGGATTTAATGAGGTCATGTACTGAAAGCTTTTTGTAAACTGTAAAGTGCTAGTGATGGTGGGGGTGTGAGGGTTGTGGTGGTGGTAGTAGTAGTAGTAAGACTTAGTAGCAGTAGCATAAATAGTAATAAAAGTAGAGAAATATTAGTAATGGGTAACTATTAATAGATAAACTATTAACATGATATATATTTATATCTATATATTTTAAGATATTTCTATTTATATTTGCAGCTATTTATATTTTAAGACAAAGTTTTATATTTATACTAGAGGCCTGGTGCACAAAAATTTGTGCACTCGGGGTGCAAGAGGGGGTCCCTCAGCCCGGCCTGTGCCCTCTCGCAGTCTGGGACCCCTCGGGAGATAACGACCTGCTGGCTTAGGCCTGCTCCCAGGTGGCAGAGGGCAGGCCTAATCCCTAGGTGCAGCCCCTGGTCAGGCTCAGAGCAGGGCCGATTGGGGAGTTGGGGCGCCGCCTCCTGTCATGCACAGAGCAGGGCGGATTGGGAGGTTGTGATGCCACCCTCAGTCACGCTCAGGGTAGGGACGATTGGGGGGTTGGGACACCGCCCCCTGTCACACTCAAGGCAGGGTCTATGGAGAGGTTGCGGCGCCACCCCCTGTCATGCACAGAGCAGGGCCAATCAGTTTGGGGCGCTGCCCCCTCTCACTCACACAGCAGGGCCCATCAGGGGGGTTGGGGCTCTGTACCCTGTAAGGCACGGAGCAGGGCCAATCGGGGTTGGGGCACTGCCCCCTGTCATGCACAGAGCAGGGCCAATCAG
>NW_006383018.1:6176298-6185310 GCF_000327345.1 Myotis davidii
AGGTTTCTGGCCGTTGCTTACAATGTTGCGATTCTGCGGGCTGAAGTCCGGCAGTATTCCTTACAATGTTTCTTAACCGGCAGGCTCAGAGGCCTTCAGCCGCAGGCGGGGAACGTTGGTTTCCTCCGTCACTGAGGCAAGCAAGCCTCATGTTAGTTTCAAGCTGCCTGGCTGCCGGCTGCCATCTTGGCTGTCAGTTAATTTGCATTATCTTGCTGATTAGCCAATGGGAAGGGTAGCGGTCGTACACCAATTACCATGTTTCTCTTTTATTAGTGTAGATTTTATATCTCTTTATATTTATCTTATAAATGTGAGATATTTATATTTTAAGACAAATTTCTTGTGGATTAAAAATCTGATCTTTTTTAAAATTTTCTTTTTCAATTCGAGTTTACATTCAATATTATTTTACATTAGTTACAGGTATACAGCATAGTGGTTAGACAATCATATACTATACAAAGTGTTTCACCCAATATTTCCAGTATCTACTTGGCACCATGCATAGTTATCACAATATTATTGATTATGTTCCCTATGTTGTACTTTATATCCCTGTGGCTATTTTGTAACTAGTCGTTTATACTTCTTCCTTCCTTCACATTTTTCACCCACGTCCTTTCCTCTTCCCCATCCCACTCTGGCAAGCATCAGTCTGTACCCCGTATCTATGAATCTGTTTCAGTTTTGTTTGTTCATTTACTTTGTCCTTTAGATTCAATATATAAGTGCAACCATATGGTATTGGTCTTTCTCTGGTTATTTTGCTTGCATAATACCCTCTCAGTCCATCCATGCCATTGCAAATGGTAAAATAAAGATCTGACCTTAATCAGATGCATTTATTATATTGTCTTTTCAGACGCAGCAAAGACCACTGTAAAAATAATTTGTATATATTTGTATATAAAGGGGGAAAGAGATAGTACTTACCCTTAAAAATTTATAGTGAAAATTAATGTTTATTTTATATTTTATTATCTGAAGAAAGGGTTTTATTTCATTGTAAACTAGAGGCCCAGTGCATGAAAATTCATGCACTGGAGGGTGCCCCTCAGCCCAGCCTGTGCCCTCTCACAGTCCGGGAGTCCTCAGGGGATGATCTACTGATGCTTATAAGCTAGCTTATCTTACCTATGGCTATTTTATATCACTTATAAAAGATTACATTTTCTCCTTTATACATTTCTCTCATAGTCAACACTAAAAAAAGACAAATATGAACTTAAATTGAATGAGTAGTTATGCAAAATTAGAAATCTTGATCAGAGATCAAAGACGCCACAAATTTAGCAGAAATATTTTATTTAGAAGACTCTATTATTAAACTGCTATTGTAATCCTATATAATAAAAGTGTTATATGCAAATCAGCCAAACAGCAGAACGACCAATTGGTGGGGGGCGGGGCCAGCGAGCAGGCTGACCAGGCCAGCCAAGGCATGTGCTTTTTAAAACACCCTTCAAGATACCCTTGTTTTTCTTTACTTTAAAAGACATTCTTGGGAAATAGGTTCCTGAAACATTAAGTTAGCATCATTCATTTACTTAACAGTAAACATCAAGGTTTTGTTTTTGTGTGTGACTCAACAGACACATATTACAAAAGAAATGAACACGTCTTTTTATTGTGGAGGATTAATGGGATAGGTATTTGTTTTGTTGTTAATAATGAAGAATTATTAGGTTGGGTGTTTTAAAAAGCACCAATACATCAAATTATAGAATGATATTTAAGGCAAAGGAAGATATTCTTTCTAGCTCTTAGGATTGTTTCATCTTAGAGTGTCTAGAAAAGCTTGTAAACATGATGATGGGAAGAACTGAAACAAACATGCAGATAAATATAATTCTCCCACCTCCTCTACACACTCTTCATTGCACCCTGGAAGAATATGTGATTTTTGTCACTTGCAACCTACTACATATTCAACAAGTAAGCAGTATACAGCTAAGCACTGAGTCTCATTCGTAGAATATGCCATTTGTAAATAAATTGGAGTGGAGCAGAAAGAGTCACATTTCATGCCACTTACAGTTCATTCACCGGTTCATTCATTCATTCAACAAGTATTTAGTAAGTGTCCACCCTGGACCAGGCCCTGTCCTAGGTCTAAGGACACTACAGTGAACAAGGCAGACACAGTCCCTGCCATCATGGACCTTAACCTCTTGGTTTGGGGAGGAAGGAAAAATACAATAAATAATTGGAACAAGTAGATACAGAGTATGTCAGATGGTGGTATGTGCTCTAAATGAGAAAAAGCAGCATAAAGGTGAAAAAGAAAGCCAGGTGGAAGGAGGGTACTCTTTTGTATAGGACGGATAGAAAGGGGCTCACTGATCTTCTAAAGTCAGAACAGAGGTGTGAGGAAAGACATAGACATCTCTGGATTATTGGGGAGAATGATGCCAAGCAGAGGTGAGGCAAAGGCCCTGCTGCAGGTAGCAGTCTTAGTATCTTTGAGGGACAGCCCCAGTTAACTAACTTCTCTGAATTGCAGTTTCCTCTGCGGTCAAAATGAAAATAGCAATACTGCCATGCAGGGTAGTTTATGAGGAGTGAATGAAATAATGTGTGCCAAAGGCTCAGCACACAGTGGATGCTCTGTAAGTCTTCAGTGCATTTCTTCTCTAAGTATCTGTTCATGTGGTGTAAGTGCTTGTCTGCATCATTATAGTCGCTCTTCCTTGACAGTGATGACTGTTAAACACAAAGGCCAAATCATTACCAGATCGTGCGACAGAAAATGCTAAGGCAACCAACTGTGTTATACAGTTGAAAGATGGCCATGAACCACTTCACGAAGCATGTCTCCATGTTTCTCTTGGCTTCCTGAGATCCTGCCACCATAGGTCCACCCCAGAGCGTCCTGCTGCTGAGGTCTTCTCCCAGAAATGGCAGGGGTGGGAGTGGACATGCCCAAGATAGCTCCGGACCAGCTCCTTCCCCTCTGTTCCTCCATCCCTGGGAAACTCATGCCCCCATAGAGGGGTGGGGTGGGAACCCCTCACCCTCCTAAACCCTGCCGTTTCCAATTTCTTCTTTTCCAGCTTAGGCAGGCACTGGAGCTAAGACAGTTGAAATGCTTTGTGTGAAAGAGCATGAGAAATTTACCTGGGGGTGGGGAGAGTGAGAAAAGAGATAAAAGAGAGGATAAAACACTTTAAGAAGCATGACAGTGTCTGAGAAGCTTTTGAGAATAGAAAAGACCAATATGCATTTCTAAGTGGTTTGCATTGCTGCATTGGAAGTCCTTTCCATCTCCTCAAACCTTCCATAAAGTCTCCTACAAAAACAGGCCTTTGTATGTGGCTTCTTTTAGGTATTAGTCAAGAAAAAAGGGTGAGCTCCATTACGAGGTCAACATTAGGGCAAAAATTAATGAAGAGCTTTGTGACCAACAGTGAGGGAGTAAGAATTCCACAGACAGGAAGCAGAAGCCAGAAATGACCATCTCTCCTTCCTGGGGAAATTCTCAGAAGTCTCTTAAGGTCATTGACTATTTGAAGCCAATAGTATGTTGATCTCTAGGAGCAGGATAACCTCAGGTGACATGTGCATGTGCATGACCCTTGTTTTGGGCAGCATCCCAAGCAAAGACTCTGAACTCTCTGGGATGGTAACATGAAATTCAGGCTGAAGCAGAAGATCTGAGAGGGTTTTTAGGACGGACAAAAAATGGGCACGACAGACAGGAGACATCCACATTTATAAGTGTCCTTGAATGGACCAGCATGTAACCTCAGACTGCATTGTCCCAAGACCACAATCAGTAGCGACACTGTGGGAACGGCTCTGTCAACCTTAACAATTCACTGGCTTGGTCTTGGGTCAACACCTTTAATTTATTAGAACAAAAGGAGAGTAATTTTGGAGTATGTGCCTTGGACTGGACGCTTCCCAGGCTATACGTAAGTTAGCTGTAATATAAAAGATAACATTTATTGAGTACCTAGTGTGAGGAGAGGCTATGGCAGGCTTTTATATGGATTAACTCATCTAGTTCTCACAACCTTTTTGAGGTCGGTACTAATTATCATATCTAAACGAGGACCCATAACTTGAGCTGAATACAGGTTTTGGGAAACTGGAGCATGTGGAATAAATAAGTCCTGAGGGGAAATTTTGTGAGGATAAGTAGGAGTTAAAGAAGCAACCGATTCAGCAAGTCTTTAATAGCAGATGGCTGTTAACTTTACACAGATGCCTAGTGTCTTCGTCAGGCTTATAGGATGACGATGTAATTTCATTTACATTTGTCTGATGTTTCCTGTTAGACCGAGTCAGCACTTCTCATGTTGCAGGTCTTTCTCTGTCTTTGCAACTCCACGCTGCATGGAAGGGTATGTGTCCCATTAAAGGCAAGAGTGGAAGATGACGATGATGAAAGTTGGGGAAAACTTGGGCTTTGCAGAGAAATAAATGAGGGTTGAGTTTAAGCAAAAATCATTGAGGTGAACAAAAAGAATGTGGTCTGTGTTAAAAGCAGGTGTTTGTACATACACTTAGTCCACAATGTAGCTCTAGAGATCCATGTTAGGGTCTGTTCTTATAGGAATGTATATACCCACCCATGCAAGTGCACTGATCCTTAGAATACCTTGCTACCCATTACTGCCGTGGGTGGGGCCAGTGAGGGGTGGAGGAAAGTAATGCATGCATCTGCTGGATGTTTGGCTCTCAGTGGCCATGAACTTAAGCCTAACTCACCAGAGTAGCTGGCTTTTAATGAGGAATTGCTTTCTTGCAAAAAATAAATAATAAATAAATAAATTCTTAAGATTTTTGGAAAAGGAAAAGGTAAATCCCAGGAGATTGTTAGAACTGGTAGATGGGGCCTGTTCAGGAGCCAGCCTGGATTTCCTCTCAATGCTAAGATGAAAGTCATTCAGCATGGCGCTCTTACTAGCAGGGATTTAAGAGGTTTTTATTCTGATTCTATACTACAGCCAGGAACTATAATTACCAGGTAAGTGGAAAAGATGGAGATGTATTTTCCTCCAGCTGATTTAAATATCCTCCTTTAAAACCTATATCCATCTTCACCAAAGTGGACCTGAATAACGGAAATCCAAATGGACAGATACCTTCTATAGATTTGCATAAACAGTGCACCTGTTAATTTTCTTTTGGCCTGAGGATTAATAAAAGGCCTTGGACTAGATTCTCATTTATCTCCCATCTTTTTTTTTTCCCCCAGTAGCATCATCTACAAAATTAGAAAGCCTTGATTTTGAGATGTGTTCACATTGAATCCTTTCTTTTCTCCCTTGGTAAATGTTGATCACACCCCTAGCAACTTGATATTTCTTTTATAGAGAAAAGTGTCCCAGTAAGGAAATAGAAAAAATGGCTGCTTAGAACATTTAAAGGCCCCCTGAGACTTTTATATTTCTAAAAGGACCCCTATTGAAAGAGCATATAAAGACATATAATGATGAACACTCTATCCTTCAAATATAAAGATGTCACTACTCATCATTCTTGAGGCACATTTTGGAAATTTTGTTTTGCTTTGGTTCCGTTTTTGGTTGGTTGGTTGGTTTTGTTTGCTTATTGTTTTTTCCATGAATGTGAATGGGTTGGCATTCACTCATCCACATTCACTCCTTTTTCCCTTCTGACCAAAAATACTTTAGTGTGAGAAACTCAATGAAAAATCTTATTGATGTATCTGTTCAATATATGCCATTGAGTCTTACAGAAGGAAGTAGTCTCTGTTGCAATAAGGAATGATGAACCATGAGTTTTCCTTTATCATTGTCCTCTTCTGACATCTGCAACTCTCCCGGCAGAGTTTGGCAAATCTGAATTAGGGGTCATGACCAGAGAGTCAGTAGGTCACATTCAGTCCTAGAGACAGGAGGAGAATGGAGAAGCAGTGCCATGGTCAGTGGGGAAAAGTGCAGCTACAACCACACTCACAGAAGAGAACTGAAAATCAGGGTCAAGATCAGCTTAGAAATACCAGCAAAAGCACATGATGAAATACCCAGCAATAAAAATCATGGAAATCAATCCAATGTAGAATAACCATGACACAATAAAGTTTCAAATTGCCTCCACCCGAGGGTATGTAAAATATCCATTACCTGTTGCAAAGTGTCAGTGTTTTCTTTAGACTTTCTTTCCCTGAGACTGGTCTCATAACTCTTCAAAATAAAATAGTCTGTTGAGCTAAGAATGAAGAGGGTTGAATAAAATAGACAGTGTATTTTGGTGACAATGATTATACCTTTTAACGTTTTCATAAATAGCACTTTACTCTTATCATTATTTTCTGCTCAGTGGACAGCACCAGTTCCAGAAGTTTTGTGATATAATTGAAATTGATTTTTTTTTGCTAAGCAGCATGTTTGATATTTCTTCAATGAGACTCCAGCTCTCCTCCCCAGGCCCACCCCGAAATTTATGGTGAAGAAAGCACGACTTCACTCCATCTCGTCCTTTCTGTAGACTTGGCCTTTCTCTTCACAAAGCTCTCAAGGCCTTAAAGGTCAAGGGCAGTATTTAGGAAGGCTGGGCTATGCTACAGAAGAGGTGTTGGTGCTATATATTTTTTCAGTTATGACAAAACATGGGGTAGTCCAATTGAGGATCAACTTGCGATAGTCTTCTCTGACTTTGGCTTTTGAAAGTTTGCTTGGGACCTAAAATAGTTGTTTTTTGTTTTGTTTTTTCTTTTCTTTCCCTTCTTTACCAGTACTTGTCTGTTACAATTTTAAATAATACATCCTATTCAATCTTTTTACTGGAGGTTAAGTTTAAAATACCTTTGCTTGTGGCACAATCCTAACCTGCTTTACCCACTTTCAAATGCCTGCAGCTCACAAAACGAGAGCAAATCTTTGCCTGACATGGTGGTACCCCCATCTTTTTTCTAGCGGGAGGAATGCATGCCTACACAGCAGATTTGCTCTGTGTTGTGGTCTCTGTGCAGCAAAGGGCGGCGCTTCGGAGGGGTTTCTTGTGTAAGGGCTTTCATGCTGCTCGCCTTGCAGACTTCACCCAGACGCTCAGCCAAGTGGAGTCCAGGAAGGACCCCGCCCTGACGCTTCTTTTCTGTATGTTTTTCTGCGGTTCTCCACAGCCTGGTGGAATGTATTCCTCTCAGTCGCCCTCAGAATCCTTTATGTTTCATTATTTGCAGATGGGGAGGGGAAGCAAATTGACAAACAGGGAAGGATCATTTTTTTTAATAAGGCTTTGGTCGCCTGCTTGATTCTGAAATGTGTGCTCTGGGTCCGATTGAATGAGTCTGATACTAGAGCATAAGAATCTCTCTTACCGTTTCCTCCCTTCTTCTGTCCTTCATTCGTTCTTTCTCTCTTTCCTTTTGTCTTTTGCTTCTTTCCTGTTGTATCTGTCTTCAGGCCAGTTTGCCCCCAGATGGCCCACTCACGTTCCTTTTCTCGGGATGGCTTCTTTTTGTCCTTCTGACTCTCAGATTTGTTCCAAATCGCTGTTAATGCATCTATCACTTCTGACATAAGGTGGTAGATTTTTTTTTTTTAGCTTATCTTTTCCTCCCCCTTGCAACTCCCTTCCTTCACTAATGGCGGAGAGTGACAACTAGTGATTACAGGAATCTTGAAAATGCCACTGGGAACTCGTCAACAAGAGCTGCCTCATCAAGACGAAGACATGTGTTCAAGCTCAGATCCCGTGTGCCCCCTCCCCCTTTATCCCCACTTGACTAGCAAAAGCTAAGTAACCTCTTTCCACTGCCTGACCTGGAGGTTCCCGCTGACATCCTCACCAAGCCCAAGGGTGTGCGTGACCCCTGCTTCGTGCTTTTACTTTCCCCTCCCACATGCAGGCTGTTTTGAAGTGAATACTGTGTTACTTCTGTACCAGGCAGGAAACCTCTTTGTGTAAGTGGAGATAGAAAATTTGTAGATGCTGCATAGTAAGCTTTCAGAGAAAAACAAACGTTTCAACGTATGCCCACTTTCCCATCCTGCTTCCTCTTTCCTGTCCTTCCTGGGTCCTTCTTTTACTCATCAGGTTGCTTTGTCTCTCCCTTTGTTCAGTTCGGACTTGCCGAGGTGTGTGGCTGAGTTCAGAGGGAGCTTAGGCAATGACTGATTACATCGAACCTTCGAGGTCTGCTTAAAGCCAGACAGTGAAACAACTCTGGTCTCCATGGAGCCGCATGAAACTGGTCAAAGTAGTCAGTGGCCTCCATTAAATAGTCATGCGTTATAACGATAGGTCTCTATCTCAACACATTCATGCCTTCATTCAGCAAATATTTATGTTTGTACCTACTGTGGGCTGGCTGTTTGGGCTCTGAGGATACTGTAGAGAACCAAACAGACAGGTGTCCTTTCACATGCTAGGATATATTTTTATAAATTAGTCATTTTTACAAGTGACTCAAGCATATTTTAGAAATAAAATCCCCAAAGTTGTAATGACTGTAAGCATGTTTTTCAGTTTTAGACATTTTTGAAAAGAAACAAATCTGCAAAACCAAGTGAACTATATTTTATCTCCTTTTATGTGAGTGGAATAGCCCTTTGCAGGACATTGTTTAATTTCTCTTCCCCCATTCCCTTGCCCCTACGGAAAAAAGGAAAAAAAAGGAAAGAAAGAAAGAAAAGAAAAAGAAAAAAGAAACATGTTTGGATTTTCACCACCTGGTTATGGTTAGTTCTTTATTTTAAAATCGCTTTCAAAACAGATCAGACATTACACTGTTAAAAACAGTTTTCACTGTAGGTATTGAATATCATACTGCGCTTGTAGTAATAACTGATAGATATCTAGAATAATCTTCAATAGGACTGAGACCATAAGGAGCTGTCAATCACGGAGTTTAACTTTAAACACAGATGATTTGAATTCATGGTAGCAGCGTGAGGAAGCCAAGAAGATGGAATGGTGCTGGTTGGAGAAAAGATGATAGGATTACCTCTGCAGTTTGCCTTCCTCGCTGGTTGTTTGAGTCACTAAATCAAGGCAAAGTTTATGAAAAGCCTGTGGTTGGGGTCTCCAACTCTT